>NC_056741.1:461365634-461423134 GCF_019279795.1 Protopterus annectens | reverse complement strand
TATGCCCTTTTTCGAGGTTAGTATACTGTGTCTCTGTCTAACAGTGACACAGAAGTGATACCCGGGGTAAACCTATGATCTCCCATCCACTCATCAAGATTCCTCTTGAAGAGAGTCAGTGAGGGACTCTGCGTAACCTGGACTGGGATTTTATTCCAGAGTGAAGGGAGCCTCTGTTATGAATCTGTCCCTCCAGCATGTCCTATTTATTTCAGTGCTGAGGTTCAAGTCTCTCGAGTGCGTAGCTCGATGGGATTTGGATTTTCTGAGGTGCAGCATGTCCATTAATTCCGGATTGGACATGGCTTTATTGTCCGGCACAGATTGCCTCTGAGCAGGCGGTATGCCACTGAGTAGAGCTGGTGTTTCTTTAACTGGGCAGCATACGGCATCTGTTTGAGCCCTTTGATCTTCTTGGTGAGGTACTTTTGGGTTCTTTCCAGTTGCTGCAGTTGTCTGGTAAGGTACATCCCAAAAGGGGCATTGTACTCAATTATGGGCCTGATAAGGGATGAGTAAAGAGGCACGATTACCTCCCCTGATCTAGATGTGAATCCCTTCATGATTAGGTGGGCTATATAAAATGTTTTTCTAACCACTTTGGCCACGTGGTTGTCAAATGAGAGATTGCTATCAACTTGGGTTCCCAGGTCCTTAATTACTTCTTCTGTACTAAATGGATTACCACCTCTGTGGTAATTTGTCGGCACTTTGTTTTTGCCAAAGAGGATGACTATACACTTTTTGGCGTTTAGCTTGAGACCATGGCTCTGGAACCAGTTGTCTGTTTCTATGAGGCCCTTTTGGAGGATACTTGTGTTGGCTGGAGAGTCGATTATGGCACCCAGTTTGCAGTCATCTGCGAACTTGGTCAGCCGCAGTCCTTCCGTGTTGGCCTGTACCTCCAAGAAATATATACCGAACAAGAGAGGTCCCAGGACTGAGCCTTGTGGGACGCCACTTGTAACTGGTTTGGAGTCTGACATGGCTCCAGCAATTCTAGCCATGTGGGTTCTGTCCTTGAGCCAGTTTGCAACCCATCTAGTGACATAGGGGTTTATATTTAAGCTGGTGAGCTTATCTATAATGCCAGAGTGGGATATTGTATCAAAGGTTTTTGCGAAGTCCAGGTAGGCTGTGTGGACCACCTTCCCCTCGTCAATGGCCTTGGTGACTGTTTCAAAGAAATCGACCAGGTTTTAAGAGGCAGGATCTGCCCTTAACAAAGCTGAACTGGGTAGGATCCAGTGTCTGTAGGTCCCCAATATCTTTATTTATGAGGTCCATGATGATCCTTTCCATAGCTTTGCAGACCAAGCTAGTCAGGCTTATGGGGCGATAGTTTCCAGGATCCGTTGAGGCACCACCTTTGTGGAGAGGGACCACTGTTGCTGTACGCCTCTCTTTGGGTACATATCCTGTAGTAAGGCTGAGATTGAACAGTAGTTTTATGTTTGGGTTTAGCTCTTCTTGGAGTTCATGTAGGACGCAGCCCGGGACACCGTCTGGTCCCATTGATGCTGTGTTTTTTTGCTTTGGAGAGGGTGGCTCTTACCTGAGCATCTGAGATATCAGGGGGGCAGCACTCTGCTGGGATAAATATTTGTCCTTTTGGTGGGGAGGGGGGGGGAGAAGTTTGTGCTGAACCTGTCAGCTAGGATGTTGGCAATGTCTGTGGGTTCGGTGTATTTTTTGTCATTTTGGACTAATTCTGAGCATATCTGGGAATTCCCACCCAGGTTCCTAACATAACTAAAGAAAGCCTTGTGATTATCCTTAGTGTCTTGTGAAATTTTTCTCTCGAAGCTGGCGTTAGACGATTTTATGAGTGCCCGTAGTTTTTTGCTAATACTGATCAGAGATGCCTTCCCTTTTTGGGATTTTGCTCTCTCATGTAGTAGCTTCCTCCTTCTGTTGTGTAGTTTGGTTATGGCTGGGGTCCACCAGACAGGACGTCTGCCTTTGGAGGATTGGGTCTTGGTTTTATTTGGGATTGCATGATCCATGCATTCCAGAAGGTGTTCATAGAATGCGTTTATAAAGGATTCTGCGGTCTGGGCCGTATTTTCCACAGGCCCGGGGGCTTTGAAGGATTCCACCTCTGTTTTGAGGAGTGTAAAATTTGTTTTAGAGACGTTTTTCACTGTGGTTTTCTGGGCAGGGGGTGGGGTCGGGATGTGAATATCCAGTGAGATTCATTTATGGTCTGATCTTACCAGTGAGGGATACACTTCTGGTCTGGAGCATAGTGTCCCCATGTTGGTGATGATCAGGTCCAGTAAGTTTTCCCCTCTTGTGGGAGTGGTAACAAGTTGTTCCACAGCATTTGAGTTTATAAATTCTAGGAACCTTTGGGCTAGGGTGTTTGGAGCTAGAGTAATGCTCCCAGTGTATGTTTGGGTAGTTGAAGTCGCGCAATATAATGGTGTTTGGAGAGACCTTCATATTTTCCAGTGTTCTCAGGAAGGCCGAGTGGGGTTCCTGGGTTTGGGAAGGTGGTCTGTAGCAGGCTATAAACTGGAAGGCAGATTTACCCACTGTTAGTTGCACAAGGATAGTCTCTGATGCTTCGTGCTGTGCCACCAACCTGGAGGTGTGGTATCTTTGATGAATATTGATACTCCCCCTCCTTTTGTGGTTCGGTCCAAGTTTTGGGGCCGAAAAGCATGGTATGAGGTATAACCTGGTAGTGCTGGGGTGCTCTTGGGAGCCTTGAACCAGGTTTCTGTTACTGCACAGATATCTATGCTCTCCATGCTAAGGAGAGTTTCGAGTGCGTGCATCTTGAGGTTTAGACGTTGAGTAGCATTACTCTTAGTTTCTTATCCCTTGTGATACCTATGGAGGTGGGTTTGTCTTTTGAGCCTTGCCTAAAAAAGGTGCTATGGGGGTGGCAAGAGCCTTTGCCAATATCTGAAAGCCTAGGAGTGACAGGTGCAAGCGGTCCCTAGCGAAGCATCGTGGCTTGTCGAGCATGTCATCCCAGGCTGACAAGCATTGGATCCCCTTTGAATGACACCAATACTTAAGCCAATTGTTGAAATTGATCATCTTGTCTTTATGTTGTGGTATCATTCTTGGTGAGGGTAAGATGTTAGGGTCAGGGTCATACCGGCCTGGGCTACATGCTCAGAGAGCTCCTCTTGTCTCTCTTCATGTAGTCCAGGGAGGTACTTCTCAGGTCATTCACACCAGCATGGACAATGACTGAGTCATATTTGTACTTTTCTTGGAGTGACCCGAGTGCTTGTGTTATGTGGCGGATCCTAGCGCCTGACAGGCAGCTCACCGTGACCTTCTCCTTGTTCAGCTTGGTGAGCAGGACGTCAGTGTGCCTGACTATAGTCACCTATTAAAAGTGTATCAGGTGTGTTTGTTTAGCCTTAAGGAATCTGACTGTTCGGCACACTGGCTTTGTGAGCTATGTGTTGCACATGTTTTGTTTTGGGGTAGTGGTTGCTTGGGTGTCTGCTTTGGAGGTCTTTGCTGCTTAGGCAGATTTTTATTTAGAGCCTCCGAGTATGTTTTTGTGTGTTTGGTCTGCTGTCGTGGTAGGTCTATGTGAGACTGGAATAGTAAGGAGTGTGGTTTCCTTTTCCTCCTGGCTGGTTACGCCAGTACTGAGTTGAGAGAGCTTAGCTTCCAGTTTGGCTATATGGTTGCATCTCTCAACATGTGTTGGAATTTGTTGGGAGGAGGAGAGGGTTGTCTGTGTACATGAGGCAGTCGTGACATTGCCTCAAGATTCCCAGATTCACCAGCTGGACCGGAGAGGAGCTTGACAACTGACCTTTGGACATGCTAGAGTAGTATTGGGAATTCCTTTATAATTGAAAAAAGGGCCAGTGGGGAACAAAGTACTCAAGGGGAGTTTGTGAGGGTGTAGTGCTTTTAATTTTTTAGTGCTGCCTTATATAATTGCTTTGGTGAGCAAGTGCCAGGTAACTTAAATGCAAAAACGACAAACAGTAACTTTCTTTCAAGTGAAACAAGGAAATAAGTACAGTAAGCAATGCAGATATCACTAGGGATCCACAGAAGCGCTGAAAAGCTGCGTTTTAGGTGGAATTAGCATTTCAGGGAAGCAACAAGCATACAAACAAAGCTAGATTCAGCAGGCCTGGATCTAGTCTATGCTACAGCAAACAAGGTGTACCAATTTCAGTAAGAAGCAGTTCAGCTATGCAGGCACTATAAGCCTTTAACCAGAAATTCCCAGCTCAGAAGGGCAGAGTCCAGCCTCTCCTCCCACAAGAGTGCAGACCAAGAACCCTCTTAATATAAAATAACTGGCCTGAAGCCCAAGTGCTTAATCCAGAATTAATACACTTTTAGAATAACAGACACTGAGCCCTCAATCAGCAGTTCCCAACTTAGAAGGATTATAAGCTACCTGTTCTGTCACTACAGTGCAGACCACAAACCTTCTTAATGTAAAACAACTGGTCTGAAGCCCAAGTGCTTAAACTAAAAGGCTTAGAGTGAGTTACACCAAGCAGTAATAAATACAATTGAATACTTTTAAGATGATGCAAAAGCAAAATAAAGTAGGAAGAAACACAAATACAGTAAAAGCAGATCAAATGTGTTTTGTTAATTTTTTTTTTTTTTTGAGTGAGCAAATGAGATGGGCCCAGGGGGAGTATCCAAGTGCAAATTTACAAGAGGGGCGGGCAATTTCAGCCACCAAGATTAACACCAAAACAAAAACATGGAGGGTGGGTGGGGACCTACTGAAAAAAAAACAGTCACAACTTCCAGCTAGATATTGCTCAATGCAACACAAACAAATTAATTTAAATCGTGTATTTGAAAAAAGTGCAGATAAAAATGTACTTGACTTCGCTTATGCATTCAGTTGATTGCATGCAGGTCTTACCTGATGTTAGTCTTCATTCCATCCATCACCGATGGTTTTCGGTTCCGAGGCCTCAGAACTGAGTCGGCCTTATACCAAGCTCGTGCCAGCCAAAAAAACTCTCAAGCTAAGTTTTATCCATAACTCCTTTCTCTCTGTTACCACAGATCTCGTTTGCCACATAGCCGTAAAGCTGTGCTCAAGCCAGCTCTCAGCTAAGTCTTTGATATATTTCTGAATAGATATCGGAAAGTGTGTTACTTTATTCTGTTTTATATTTTCCTTATACCTGTTTTATCGCCAAGTCTCTTAACCCTCTTTTCCAGCTATCTGTTGGGGAGTCTGTACTTTCGCTGGTACACTCCCTTCTCTCTACCTGCTGTGGTAATATTCCTGTATCATTGTTGGTATTTTCTGCTGTGATTTCTAACTAGCTGTAGTTGTGATACTTACTTTTTTTTTTTTCTGGTATTGTATTGTTTTTTTGTTGGTGTTGACATATCTTATAAGGGCATGTCATGCCCTCAAGTGTGGGAGGAAATTGCCAAATACTGACTCATAATTGTGTTTATTGTTGGGGAGTGCCCCATCTCTCAGTACAACTGCCTTGCTCTATTTGTCAAAGTTCTCGCTTACGTACCTTGAATGAGCGAAAAAATTGATTTCTGAAGGGCCTTCTTAAATCATCTTTTTCAGAGGCTTTCTCAGTCGGAGGGTTCGCCCCCTCCTAGAAAAGAGAAAGCGGCCACATTCTGTTCGTCCTCACCTTCTGGTGAGAAGGAAAGACCACCAAAGCTTTCCTGTCTGGACCAGAAGTCTTCTTCTCCGGCACCGATTTTGGTATTGTGTATGCCTGTTGCGTCAGCGCGGACTTCGTTGGCATTGATTGTGGCTGAAACTAATGTTTTGACCTCAACCCCGATTACGGCTCTGAACCTTCCCATGGTTCCTCTAAATCAGATGGACACTACTCCCCCTATCTTCTAAAAATTGGAGACTGTGGTGCCATTAGATGTGCAAGCATGGACCCAATATTCCCAGTCTGTGTCCCCTTCTTGGGACAGGCTTATAGTCCCTTCTTAGAGCATCCAGAGTCCCCTTCGAAGATATCCAATAGATCCCCAAGGAGACACTCTGAACTCCTATGTGGTGTGCCTTGTGGACCAGCTGCTGACAGCCAGGGGGATTTCTACTAATTTAAAAACCCAGACCCTTCTAGGACTTGTGATTTCTTTTCCTTGGACTCCATGTTACACTCCTCCTTCAGCCTCCTTGCAGGTTTCAAAGCCCTCAGCACCGACACCCCTCTCGGCACCTTCTACTTCGGTGCGAATAGTGGATCTCACTTAGGCCCTGGAGCCGACCCATTGGTTCTGTTGGAACCAGGTCTTCCTCAGTCTCTAGATTGGACTACAGGCTCCTCTGTGCCGAGTTCGACACTGCCATTTTCTACAGTGCTGTCCACGGTGCCAGGAGCCCTGTTGGTAGTGATCCAGCTTGAGGCTCCATTTCTGGGAGTGGGCTCAACAGAGCGGGGTGTGATACCAGTTTCGAGGTTGTCTTTGTCTGTACCGGGCTCCCATCCCTCTTTGGGTGGCCCTGCCTTCCAGGCGGTGGAGAGGCCTCTTTAGGCAAGCCTTTGACGTCGGAACCTCCATGTCCTACCCCCTGAGCTGTAGCTGTCGCAGGCCACCATCCCAGATCAAGCACGGGAGCCGCAGGAGACCATATTGTAGGGTGTCCTTTCCTCTGGGTCCTACTCAGAAGCTGCCAGGAAGTTCCTATGAAGAAATCATGCAAGAGGAAGCACGTGGACTCCCCTGAGGAATCCCTCACTGAGATTATGGATTACAGTGAAGGGGAAGGGTCCACATGATCAACCCCTGAAGATGTCTCCTTTGGAGACATCCTCGATCTTAAAGCAGAGGTTTGATTGAAAGCCCAAAAACTCTTCATCAGAGAATCCGTGTTTATGCAGGCTTTTCATGCTCGACCATCCACCTCCTTGGTGACCCCGCCTACAGACGAGTTGGTTCAGCTTGTGGTGCAGTACGCTTGGAAGAACCCTGATACTGTTGAAGCAATCCCCAGGAGACCAGACAAGATTATCTCTCCCCCTGAACAACATCCACGTTGGTCAGAAGGTTTACCAGTTGATCCTATGGTGGTGGCGGCAGCCACCAAGAAAGAGCTCGCTGAGGAGAGCCATACTGTTCACCCACCTAACGGGCAGTCCCGAGTGGTGGACAGATTGAGAAGCGAGTATTTGCTTCATCGACCTTTGCTGTTTGCTCTCTGAACTACCTGGCACGTTTCACCAGACTCCAGAGAGACCTCCTCTCCGAACTCTCAGGTACTCTATCAGGACAAGTGTGTGACGAGGCTAATGACAAGGTAGTCTCGCAGCTAGCGACCCTGGAATGAATTCCTAATTTTGTCCATGAGGTTAATTTCACATGCAGCCAGAGCTGTGGGTTCAGGTGTAGTTATGAGACCTCATGCCTGGATGCGTCTGTGACTTTGCAGATCATTTCAAGTCTTCCTTCCTTAATGCTCCAGTGGAAGCGTCTTCCCTCTCTGGCCCTAAAGTGAGGGACATGCTAACCGGGTGTGAGCAGGACGGTAAGACTCTGTCTGCAGTTGGTGTACGTTTCTCCATTCCTCAGTGTTCCTTTTCCAGGAACCAGTGAAGTGGGAAATTGTGCCACAAAAAGTCTCAGGGTCCTTTTCGTGACGCACATGGCGAGTTCACCCCCCCTCCCCCGAGGCAGAGGGGGCAACTCTTCCAAAAGACGCCCCTACAGAGGCAGAAGGGTTCTGCGTAATCGGGGTTCCAGAGATTCTTTCTGTGGACAGCCCTATCAGCACTCCTGAAGAGCGGCCTGATTGCTTTCCTCTCGAAGCAGTCTGAGGATGCCTTGGTCTGCACCCCAATGGCCATCAATTATCTCAGATTCTTGGGTGCAGAAGTTAATATCCAGAGGTTACCAAATCCTATTAAACTCCTACCCAAAACCACCAAAACTAATCCCAGACGTTCCACCCAGTCTAGGGGAAGAAGCAGCTCTACAAATAGAAAAGCTGAACTTGTCATCCAGAAAGTCCCCCCCCCCCCCCAGACCAGATCGGATCCGGATTTTACTCCAGGTTCTTTTTGGTGCCAAAAAAGACGGGACTGGAGACTAATTTTGGACTTCAGCAGTTTAATCAACCAGGCAAAATTCCAGATAGTCACGGTTCAGTCCATTCTCCCTTTTCTGGAGGAAGGCGATTGGATGCGCTCGATAGACCTTCGGGATGCATATTGCCACATCAAGATGGACAAACGCTCCGGCTGGGAGGCTGTTATTTATCAATTTTGTGCCCTGCCCTTCACACTCTCTACAGCCCCCGAGTGTTCACCAAATGTATGGCAACAGTGACGGCTCACTTGAGACTACAGGGATTCTGGGTGTTTCCCTATCTGGACAATTGGCTCCTCACCACTCCCACCCAGCATCTACTGGTAACAGCCTTGTATTATACACTCTCTTTGGTGTATCACCTAGGAATCTCCATAAACTGGGAGATGACCAATCTAACTCCAACCCAAACCTTGGAATTTATAGGGGTGATATTCAATACCCGCTCTTCCTTAATCTCTCTTGCAGATCACAAGCTTCAAAGACCTAAGGATCCATCTCCGAGTATACTCTGCCACGACTTGGTTCTGGCTCGACAGGTCTTGCAGCTCCTTAGGTCAGTGGCAGTATCTATATCAATAGTACCCCTAGCAGTGCTTCACATGAGACTCTTACAGTGACTTCTGTTAACCCAATGGTATCCGAATCAATACCCGCTGTTCTTCCAGATTCGAATTACAAATCAATGCAAACTAGATCTTTCTCGGATGAAGCCAGACACAGAACTTTGGAGCCGATCCTTCCACCACCCTCAACTCAGCTTCATTGTGACTACGGTTGCTTCCCTGATGGGGGGGCATTTTCAGGGAATGACCGTCCAAGGCCCATGGTACAATTTTTAGAGGCCAATCTGGATATAAATGTTCTAGAACTGAGGGCAGTGCTTTTGGCATTGCAAGCATTTCAGTCTGCCCTGTCTATGGGAACAATTGCTATCCAATCAGACAACTTGTCAGTAGTTTTGGTACATCAACAAACGAGGAACTAAGTCCTTTCCCCTGTGTCGAGAGGCCATGAGAGTTTGTCAATGGGTGATAGCTTCCAACCGTTTTCTGATAGCAGCGCTTATCTCTGGGAACTCCAACGTGATCACAGACAAATTGAGCAGATGCATTCTCCTGCCTCATGAGTGGTCCCTCAACTCCAACTTAGCGACAAAGATCTTCAGCCGTTGGGGCCAACCTTGCTGCGACCTATTCACCTCCCTGTCCAACCACAAATGCAGCAACCACTTCGCCCTAATTCCCTTGCAGGGGGAGTCCCCGAGGGATGTGCTTATCCATAATTGGCCCATGAGACTGCTTTATGCTTATCCTCCCATTCCTCAAGTTCTGAAGAAAGCTCTTCGGTTGGAAAACAAAATGATCCTCATAGAACCATATTGGCCTTGACAGGTATGGTTCCCCTTTCTCTGGCCTCATCTTTTTTGCAGACTGTGGACCTTGGACCCTACTCCAGATTTGATTTCTCACCTGCAAGGGTTGAGCCACCTGATCTTGTCCAGTCTCAAGCTCACAGCTTGACATCTTCACTTCTGATGATTGCCAGGCATTGTAATCTTTCCTCTCCAGTACGTGACATTATTCTGGCTTCACATAAACTATCCACCAGAAAATTTTATGCTAACAAATGGAAAAGATTTTCTATTTGGTCTAAACAGAGAAAATTAGATCCATTTTCTGCACCGACCTCTTCTGTATTCTAGTACCCATCTGACTTCTTTGAGAAGGGTGCTGCAGCTTAAACTATTTGAGTTCACTTGGCTGCCATTTCGAATTTTCATGACTCCTCTTTAATCTCTTACTGTCTGAGCAAAACCTTTTGGAAAGGAGTCTGTCATTCCAGACCTCCAGTTAAGCAGCCCTCAGAACCCTGGAGTCTCACACTTGTCTTACAATCTTTGACATGGCTTCCTTTTGAGCCAGCAGCCACATGTGACATTAAGTTTCTATCTTGGAAATCTCTTTTTCTGGTGGTTATTACTTTGGCCAAACACATTTCTGAGCTCCAACCAGTCCGGATGTCTTGGCTTCTTCCCACTCTTTCTCACCTTTCCCACTCTAGTTATACGCTTCCAATACCTTGGTTCATTTGGCAGTTTTCTCCAGTAAATTCCAGCCCCGTTTCATATTTTCTTTAGCCCTAATTGCAGTCAATGCCCACTGGCAAAGTCTGCTTTCTCCATTCTTTGTGTTAGCTCAGGTATTAGAATGGTTTCTGCTACTTTATGAATATATTATTCTGTGTGAATGTTCTAGTTAAGGATCTGCTTCGGGAATCCCACTCTAATTCTTGGAACCCCCCCCCCCCCAAACTTCATCATCCTTTTTCCATTTTGAATTATAACTTACGTTTGTGATACGTATGCAAGTCTTGAATGTTGTGCTGTAAAATATCCCTTCAAATTGGGTATTCCTAAAATCGCATCGGGTAATCCTAAACCACCTTTTTCTATTGGAAGTTAATTCTTGCCCTCTTCCCCTCCCATGTAAACTCCTTCAACTTTTTTATGAATTGTACACAACTCCTCTGTTCTTTAAAAATATGCTGACCTGTATGTAAAATTCAAGGGACTGAAAAAGCTTTCACTGCTTGTATCGTACTATCCATATCCATAGAACTTCCAGTATCTCAGTGTTTTGTATCTGTTCAGTCGTTCCACATATCCTTAGCTGCCATAACGGAAACCTTTTTAATCAATGGTACTTCATTTTATTGTGTCCCCATAAATACAGATATTGCTGAACCAGTTCGTGTAAGTACATAATTTCTGGCTATAGCCTTTGTTTTATGTTCATTCTTTATGTATCCCAAAAAAGACTTTTCTCAAAATGTTCCATAACACTGAGATGTCCTTTCCTTGATTTTATCAGATACAAAATATCATCTGCAAATAAAGACTTTTCTGGTTACCATACCAATTTATTATATCCTTGTGTTTGAGCGCCTCATTTTCTTTGGCAATGGCTGTAAATATAAAGCAAATGACGGAGGTGGGGGGACGACCCGTGCCTCTTCTGTTCAAACACAACTTATTGGATAGGAACCCTTCAACTAATGTCAGTTTGCTTTCTGTCCAAAAAAACCACATTGATGCAACCCATATGGATAAATTTTGTCAATACCTTTGTCATTCTTTTCGCTAGTATAGACTTATAATCATGGTTTAAAATGGAAATGGGTCCATATGAAGCGGAGTCTGATTTACCATCTTTAGTTAATACAGCCACCACAGCATTCTTCCAATATGTTGGTGCTTCCCTTCCTTTTAAAATACTGTTAGACAAAATTTTCCAGATTATTGTCCCTTTCTTCCCTCTAAACTTCCATAAGAATACAATCATTTCCTGAAAGATTAATTTATACATCCGTTTTTATCTCCTCTCCTCCTGTTGCAACTGTTTGAGCCTCCTCTACATCCTAAGATTAGCAAAATGGTCTTCCATAACTATTTATATTTGTGTTCTTTCTTGGGTTCCACATTTCTTTGCTTTTATACAAATTTGCATAAAATTTCCAGAATATCTTGAATACCTATACAGGATTTCTGGTTATTTTTCTTGTTATAGGATCCCTAAGTTTTGGGGACAACCTTAAGTCATTGTGCTAAAGGTTTTTGTGATATGGAGTTTTCAAAAATTAGTTGCTAAACAGCAATCTTTCTAAACTCATGCATATTATCCAGATACTCCCTTATTTCCTGTTCGGCACTCTGCATTTGCAGCATTTCTTGTTCTGAGATTACAGGTAGGTGGGAAATATCTAGTGTTTCTTTTATTTCATTGTATTTTCATCTTATTTTTATCGGTGCATGATCTGAAATAGTTATTGGATGTGTGACAAAGCTTTCACTTAAGTGCATGGGTTCTGTGAAGTACAAATTCTATCTAGTCTAGCCTAGTTGTTGTACTTTGGGGAGTATTGCGTAAATTCTGTCCGAATTAGTACTACTGAATTCACATCTTCCATGCTAAATAGTTTCATAAATTTCTTCAGAAGGCTACCCTCTCTTTGTTACATTTTCCTTTCTAGGTCCCCCTGATTATGTCCTCCCTACTGCAGATCCATTTCCAATCCCACCTATAAGTAATATTGCCTGCTGAAAGCGGGTTTGTCTCCCTTTTCTTAAGCTCCACACCAGCATTTTTCTGTGGAATATAAAACAGTGCAAGAAACTTCTCTGTTTGGAAGATTTTCAGTCCACATATCTCTAGTTAATCACTATATATTAATCGGATCAGACAACAGTAGTAAAAGTAGCAAACTTAAACTCATCTTAAGTCAATAAATAAAACAATAAAAAATATAATTGTACAGAATACTAAGTATTTGAAAGTAATCCAAGCAAGGCAGGCAGTCTTCCAGTTGATAATCTACACAGACAAGTGAGCCAAGTAAAACAAAAATAGAGTAATAGTTTTCTCACAAGTGTGTGTGTGTATGTATGTATGTATGTATGTATATTATAATTATACATATATATATATATATATGTATATGTATGTATGTGTATATAATTTTATTATTGTGCTGTAAAACAGTGTTATTGGTACATATGTTAAATTCATATCCCTTCCCCCATCGGTGTGACATTCGAGCTGGTCCTGCCCTACTTAGTAGCCCTCATAATATAACCCTTATGTGCTTTAAATAAAATTTATAATGGTGTACCTCTTATTTAACCAGATTAAGTAGATTAGTAAGTTTTGTGATTTTATCCAAAACAATATACGATATGCCTGGAAATGTATCAACCTTAGTCCATTTGGCAATCAAAAAAATATATACATACACACTTTACATGTAAAAAAATCAATTGTAAAAATCATATTCTGTTTTCATAACCTATTGTTAACAGAGCACTTTTGTTCTTCTAGACTTCTTCAGGTTTGTGTACAAGACTATCTGTAAAAATATATATAATTGTATAATTAGTTAATATTCTCATTACACATCATTTTGAATAAAGTGGAAAAAAGAGAACCGGAAAAAGAAAAAATGTATGATGATGGAAACAAAATGTACACTTAAATTACAACTAATTTTAAAATGGTATTTAAAACCAGCTGGTAGAATATAAAAATTAATAAAAGAAGCAGCAAACCACCAAAAACAGTCCAAGCTCTTCGAATCTGAACGTGGGTTTATTGAACTAATAAAACACAGCCAACGTTTTCGCTACTTGACAATACAGTAGCTTCCTCAGAGATGGACGCGCCACAGTTTTAAAATGCTTAATAAGAAACACCCCCTTCTTACATCACTCTTTACCTTAAAGGGGTAATGTTGACATTTTAGTAGTTTAAAAGCGTCTTCCTACTTTATGTTATGACTAACTACAACAGATGAATTACAAAAATATGTTAAAAAAAATTTTGCAAAACTTGTGTTTTATATTCATAATTTAAAAGTAAGTATTTTATATCAACTCAAATATTCTATGCTCTCATACTTGAAAGTTGTGTATATTTTACATAAAGAAGTAGTTATAATTACATGCTCCTTACTTCAGACTAACAAGTTGAAAAGTAGGAGCAAAAATTCTCTATCATTGTCACTACTCCTGATGTTAAAAGTTAAAGTTTAAAAATGTATTTTATTGTTAAAAATTAAAAATATTAATAAGAATCAACACATCAAAGCAGTCTAAACAGTACAAAAATACATGTTACAAAACTAAACTTGGTGTTATATGTAACAATGAACTTGCTTGTAAGTTAACTCTTACAATCTAACTCTTATAATTTCTCAATTTCAAAATACATGCTATGTTGCAATTTTCGTTAAGACCTGGAAAGCTAAAAGAATTAAGAGTAAGTTGCCATTCCAGCTCCTTACTTTCTAGTAGCAATGAAACAGGGCTACCTCTGATTGAAGGCAAGACTTGATCGATGGCTAAGAAATGGAAACTGTGACCAGGATATTTAGAAACATGTTTCGCTAATGCATTATCAAGCTTGTTTTTCTTGATAGCGTATTTGTGTTCATACAATCTGTCACGTAGCCTACGGTCAGTCTTGCCTATATAAAATGCCGTGCAGCAGTTGCAATTGGCTAAATATATTATAGATTTCGATTCACCATTAAGTTTGTGTTGAGTGTAAAATTTTCTGTTGCCTATGATGAAAGTTTTAGCAGCTTTTACATATGTACACCAATTACAGGCACCACACTGAAGCATACCTTTGTATCTATAAGTCATGTCAACGTCAGAATTCCTTTCTAGTAACATTTTGATATTACATCCTCTCCTATATACAATATTAGGTACATCCCCTAGTTTGTCCAAAAGTTGCCCATTATTCGTAATGAACTGCCAGTTTTTTTAAACAGTATAAAACGGATATCGGTAGAATTACTATTGAAGGGAGTGATGAAACTAGTTTTATATTTATCCTTCACACTGTTTGGGTTACCTGTGAACCCCAAACTAGTAACAGTAGAGTTACTATCCTCCAAGATGTTACTGACGGCAACGGACATCTGGGAAGTACGTGATTGTAAAATGGGTCTGTACATTCCATTGATAACGTTTCAGCTCAACTTCATTAATTAACTCTAGGATGAGGTGAACTGGGTACTTTCTACTAGTGAACATATCTTTTAAGTTTTGACATTCTTCTTTAAACGAAGATTCACTTCAAAACTTAAAAGATATGTTCACTAGTAGAAAGTACCCAGTTCACCTCATCCTAGAGTTAATGAAGTTGAGCTGAAACGTGTCAATGGAATGTACAGACCCATTTTACAATCACGTACTTCCCAGATGTCCGTTGCCGTCAGTAACATCTTGGAGGATAGTAACTCTACTGTTACTAGTTTGGGGTTCACAGGTAATCCAAACAGTGTGAAGGATAAATATAAAACTAGTTTCATCACTCCCTTCAATAGTAATTCTACCGATATCCGTTTTATACTGTTTAAAAAAACTGGCAGTTCATTACGAATAATGGGCAACTTTTGGACAAACTAGGGGATGTACCTAATATTGTATATAGGAGAGGATGTAATGTCAAAATGTTACTAGAAAGGAATTCTGACGTTGACATGACTTATAGATACAAAGGTATGCTTCAGTGTGGTGCCTGTAATTGGTGTACATATGTAAAAGCTGCTAAAACTTTCATCATAGGCAACAGAAAATTTTACATTCAACACAAACTTAATTGTGAATCGAAATCTATAATATATTTAGCCAATTGCAACTGCTGCACGGCATTTTATATAGGCAAGACTGACCGTAGGCTACGTGACAGATTGTATGAACACAAATACGCTATCAAGAAAAACAAGCTTGATAATGCATTAGCGAAACATGTTTCTAAATATCCTGGTCACAGTTTCCATTTCTTGGCCATCGATCAAGTCTTTCCTTCAATCAGAGGTAGCCCTGTTTCATTGCTACTAGAAAGTAAGGAGCTGGAATGGCAACTTACTCTTAATTCTTTTAGCTTTCCAGGTCTTAAATTGCAACATAGCATGTATTTTGAAATTGAGAAATTATAAGAGGTAGATTGTAAGAGTTAACTTGCAAGCAAGTTCATTGTTACATATAACACCAAGTTTAGTTTTGTAACATGTATTTTTGTACTGTTTAGACTGCTTTGATGTGTTGATTCTTATTAATATTTTTAATTTTTAACAATAAAATACATTTTTAAACTTTAACTTTTAACATCAGGAGTAGTGACAATGATAGAGAATTTTTGCTCCTACTTTTCAACTTGTTAGTCTGAAGTAAGGAGCATGTAATTATAACTACTTCTTTATGTAAAATATACACAACTTTCAAGTATGAGAGCATAGAATATTTGAGTTGATATAAAATACTTACTTTTAAATTATGAATATAAAACACAAGTTTTGCAAATTTTCTTTAACATATTTTTGTAATTCATCTGTTGTAGTTAGTCATAACATAAAGTAGGAAGACGCTTTTAACTACTAAAATGTCAACATTACCCCTTTAAGGTAAAGAGTGATGTAAGAAGGGGGTGTTTCTTAAGCATTTTAAAACTGTGGCGTGTCTTTTTTTCTGCATCTCTGAGGAAGCTACTGTATTGTCAAGTAGCGAAAACGTTGGCTGTGTTTTATTAGTTCAATAAACCCACGTTCAGATTCGAAGAGCTTGGACTGTTTTTGGTGGTTTGCTGCTTCTTTTATTAATTGACTGTTTATACTTTTTCGCTAGAATATAAAAATTAGTCATATAAACAATGTGACAACTTTCTAAGTCCCAGTGCACTTTTAATTGAATAGTAGTAGTTTAGTCCAGGCTTCCTAAAAGAGTTCAGCTTTATTTGCCACGTGAGTTCATGTTACACCAGAATATCCGGGATGTCTCCTTCAAGATCACCCATGAATGTGCGATCTAGGATCTGGAACTTAACCTGTGTGTCTTTTTTTTTTTTTTTTTTTTTTTTATGAAGAGAAAGGTGTTTGGCTAGTGCATTATTTTTACATCCAGAGAAGATTTTTGACAGATGACATGAAATCCTGCACTAGAGTTTATTTACAGTCTTGCCCACATAGAATGCATCACATTCATTGCACTGTGCTCTGTAAATTACTTTTGTGGTGGTAGTCACCCCCTGCATTGGTCTTAGTTAACTATCGCCTTGCTGTATAAATATACAAAATGTACAATTTCACATCTTTCTGTTTCTCTCATGGTCTAGGTTTAAATTCAACAAAACTTCTAATGTTCCTGGCTTTCCTATAAACAAAGGATGGGGCTTCACCCAAGATGTTTATCAGAAAAGGGTTTCCTGTTACAATGTCCCAGTTTTCTTCAGTAACATTTTTGATACTGTGATAATCTGAAGTGCATGTCAGGATGCAGCTATTTTTGGATTTGTTCTCTGTGGAATTTCTTAACATTCTCCTACTAGGGAGGTTGAATGAAGGTACTCCAGTCCTTTTCAGTTCTATAATGGGTTCCAAGATCTGACTTTCATAGCCTCTCACTAGAAAGTCATTCTGAGTTCAGATTTCTCAAAAATGGTTCCATCTGTGTGGTAGTTATAGCTAATCTGTAGCCTTGGAACTTCACTACATTATACTTTTGTTTTTTGTGGGATGTAAACTTTTACTGTAGAGTAATAAGTTAACCCTCGTTGGTTTTCTGAATAGATCAATGGTGATTCTGTTATTGTTGGTGTTCTTGGAAATCTGCATATCTAAGAAAGTGGTTGAAGTATAGCTGTGGGAAGAGGTAAACTTCAGGAAGGGGGTTGTTTTGATTTGAGGCAAGTGATAAAATCTCCAGCTGCAAGGTGTCGCCTAACCATGCATTAAAAATGTTGTCAATAAAACGGAAATAGCATGTGATATGCTGGATGTAGTCTGTGTTGTTTAACACAAAGTCCTCCCCCCACTTGCCTAGGGCTATGTTGGCTATGCTGGGAGCCATTGCTGTACCAGTTTTTTGTTTGTAGTGTTTGCCATTGAAAGTAAAGAAATTGAAGTCCAGTACAAGATTAATGAGCTTGCTTAACTTTTGCAGTTGTACCTTGATTACGTTTAAGACTCCATAGCTGCTGTTATATAGTAATTGAGGGAGCACTGTGTACAAGGATTCCACATCAATAGTTAATAAAATACTGTCAGCTTCCACTGTATTTTATTTTCCTCAGAAAATCCATTGAATCTCTTGTGTATGACTTATTTTTCTTCTTCTAAAGGTTTCGGGAAGTAATCAAGGTAAATGGCTGTGGCTTCAGTAAGGGAACCTCCACTTGCTACTACCGGGCTAGAATGTATAAATGCATGCTGGTGTAATCCTCCTCCCTTGCTAATAACCCTTTACTACCACAGATCGACAGTTATTGTCTTCCCCCTCTTCTATCGCTATTAGAGCCCCTCTAGCAATTAGTATAATTACTTCCTTTTTCCTGTGTCCCAGATATTCTGCTGATTATCCATTGTGAGGTTCATTCTTTGTCTAATTCATATGATCATTTATTTTAAAATGGGTTTCCGCAGCATTGCTATTTGTACTCCGCATTTCTTTGTATAATTCAGTACTCTTTCCTTTTATTTGTCCCTGTAAGTTTGTTTCCATTCCAAGATAATAGGGATAGCATAGCCATTAATATAAAAAGCTATTGTTTCTACCTGTTGTACGTGACTTTTTTTTTTTTTTTGAATGTGTATTTCCAACTTTTGTGCTACATGCATGTGCTAATATTTGGCAGACTGATGGTTTATACTTTTTCATATCTCCATTTGCACCTAGGTCACATTCTTCAAGTTTTTTTCATGTCAACCCTCAAACAAAAAAAAAACTGAGTATATTTTCACAACACCCCCATCCAATATTAATTTGAAATAGGCAGACACAACTATGTACATCCTGTCTGGAGGGTTAAACTTCAGTTCTTGAGGAGCAGTTGCTCCAATTTGACGACTGCACCCACAGGCATTACCTAAACTAAAGTTAAGGTTAGCTGTGCTGAAGCACATGCTACAGCCTGTGCTCCCACATAAACTGATTGCTGTCTCTCTCCTTATCCATATTCCCTTTTTCAGATGTGAGAGACTGTGTGCGTGCTTTTAGACCCAAGTAAAAGTGCACTGGATGTATTTAAAACTAATGCATTTAACAGAACAGTGTATAATTTAAAGTGTGATGTCTGCGAGGGAGGCTGCAATTTTATTTCCCATATTTTCAGGCTTTATTTTCCAGTGAATTGCTTGCCATTAAATTTTGCATTTCCTTAAGGAAATAAATGCTCAGAACCTAATTGGTTGCACCTGCAGACAGCTTGTTTCCATGTAACTTTTTTGAAAGTTATCATTTGGCCTGCTTGTGAGTCCCCAGACCCTATTCAGTGTGCACATCTGCAACACACTTGGTCTACCTGCATCATCACAGCTCTGGTCACCCCCCCCACCCCCACCCCCAGCAACTGCAACATTGCCAGATAAAACCACTGCTACGGTCCGGTTTCTCCCTACAGTTATTGCAAGCCAAAAATAACACTTTTTTTTAATAAGGGTACCTACCAGACAAGTCTGCATAGCACACTTGGTCTACCTGCATCACTGCAGCTCTCCCCCCCCCCCCCCCCAAAAGGATACCTACCAGACAAGTCTGCATAGGCGACTGGATATTTACAGTTCTTGTTATTAGCAGATGTGGTCCTTAACAGTTATGTTTTAAACACTGTGACTAGTTAGTAAAATTAACAAATGTGCTGTAAAAGGAAATGTAATAGTTATTTTTTAAACATTGTTTTGGCCGGCGTGCACACCTGCATACGCCCCCAGGCAACTATAGGTTAGTTTTTTCTTGCCACTGGGTGGCATAACACTTGCTGTATCTTGTCCCAAATAAATCTGCCTCCACACTGAATACTTGTAAAGTAAGGCAAGTACCATTTACTTGGTGTATTTTGTCCACCAGATAGATTTACCTTCCTTTGTATTACTTGCACATCAAGGCCATAAAGTAGCGTTTCTGCAGCTAACTGCTTACACTCCTAATTTTCTGCTTCTTCCTTCTTACACTTACAGTACAGCTCCAAGGCTTCCACTTATTATGCTGATTGCTTTTCTTTGCAGTCTTCTGTGGGGAGGGCGGGCCAGATCTCTGCCTGCTTTTTCTGGTTATACCTTCCCCCATCTTCTATCTCCCTCCTTCCCCATGCACATTTAACTAGTCTATATTAGTGGGTCTCCTTGAGCGGCGCCATTTTGAAAGATGTTCTTCGTGTTTCACTGTAGCAGTTATTACATTTGGGTAATCTGCTGGCAGGTTGCCCTCAGTCTGCCTGATTAACAAAGTCTCTTGGGTCCTGCGTCAGTTGCTGTCCCTTCTTCCATGATGTCAGGTCGTCAGGGGTATAAAACATGCAGCCGACACCATTACATCAGTCTTTCTTGCCGTGCGGTGCCCGAAGCAGAAGCAGTTAGCAAGTGCTGGTTGGCCGACTCCTGAAATTTTTGTTTTCAAGTTTCAGACCCGAAGTCTTCAACTTAAAGCTAAGTACCCCGTTGGGGAAACTTTTTTTCTTGCTCCTTACCGATGTCCGTAAAAGTTAATAATTGTTTTACTTGTGGGAAGCAAATACCTCATAAAGATTGTCATTTGTACTGTATCCCTTGCGTAGGCCCTGACCACGATGTACCTTGCTGTCGGTTTTGTACTTTATTTAATCGGCGCACTATCTGTCATCGGTACATTTTTGCCATAAATATTTCGGTTCTCAGTTTAATTATCAAGAAATGACGTCTGTTAGCCTTCCGACTACCGAAATTCTGAAAAAAATGCAAAAAAAAAGACAGAGACTGGCTGTCTAGGTCCAAAACTGCCGATGACGCTTCTCCTAAGCCAGTCGCCAGTTCGCCGGTACTCTGAGGAGCTTTCGCAGCCCCTGATACCCGCTACTTCTGACTCGCAGGCTTCTACTGAGACCCATTCGGAGTCTGGTATGCCCCAAGAAGCTTCAACTATGAAACCCGCAGATGTCTCCACTTTGGATGGGTCCAGAGCTGCTGTGCAGGCACCGGCTTAAGAGGGTGTATTCAGGCCTAGAGACTTGCATATTAAACAGACTCCACCTTCTATTCTAAGGCCTAAGTCTCGATCTATGTCTCAAAAAACGACGCCCAGGCCACATGTTCAGGCCCCTATACCTAAAAAACAAATTATCAAAATGGCTGAAGATCTTATTATTCTAATCAGGGGTAGTCCACCCCCCCCCCCAATTCTAAGAGGCCTAGGACTGAGCTTGACTATGAATCTTCTGATTAGGACTCCGTTTCTTCTATTTCTTCCAGTGACCTGGATTTGTCCATGTCTACTTATGAGGATTCTGATGCAGAGGATTCCATTCCCTCTGCTTCCCCCCCCTGAGGACTTTTCTTTTGGGGAAACTTTACATACCTTAAGGGAGCAATTCCACTGGGAAAGTCAGGGATTTTCTGAATCTAAAAAGAGGCTTGGGGATTTCCTTCTACCTCAGCATAGGCCTTGGTCTATATCTCTTGTATTAGACATTGTTGGCGGTGTGTTTTCAGAATCCAGTATGGCCCCTGATTCCCTGCCTCCAGCTCTTAGTAAACCTGACGGATACTACAGGGTTCCTGAGTCCCACAAGTTCCTTTTCAAAAATCCTGTTGCGGATCCAGAAAACATTTGTCAGGGGCCCAAGGGCATTAAGGCTTCTACTGCTAAAAATCCTACCCCTTCTGATAGAGACTCCAGGGTGCTGGATAGATGGGGTAAAAAGGTTTATACTTCTGCAACCTTGGCAGTCAGGGCTTTAAACTGTCAATTTCATATGCTAAAATATCAACAGCATATTATGGGACTGCTTAAACAGAATATGATGTTGATTTCTGACTGTGTGGAAAACAAAGATTTTCATGATTTATTGCATTCTGCTGAGCAAGTTGGAAAACATACTTTGCAATGTGGTTTTGATTCTTTAGAGGCCTCTTGCAGGGCTGCTGTTACTGGGGTCTGTGCATAGAAGGCATGCTTGGCTTAAGGAGCAATCTCTACATACTTTGCAATGTGGTTTTGATTCTTTAGAGGCCTCTTGCAGGGCTGCTGTTACTGGGGTCTGTGCATAGAAGGCATGCTTGGCTTAAGGAGCAATCTCTGCCTGATCATGTAAAGCAAACTTGTTGGATGCTCCTTTAAATCAGGACCGCCTGTTTGGCAATAAGGCTGAAGAAGTTCTAAAAAAGGTGGTAGATAAAGCTACATCTATGCAAACCGTAAAAAATTTCTTATAAGTGCAACCTCCAAGATTTAGTAGGCACTGGCCTACTAAGAATTGGTCCTTTCTAGCTCCTTCCAGATCCACTCAAGCCAAACCCAGACACACCAAAAGCACAAGGTTTCAGTCCCAAGGGACTCTCGGAACTAAGCAATGGGGGGGCCAACACTTCCAAATCTGGAAATAACAAGACACCCCCCTATAGTAAGCAGTCTCATTGACTTTCCTTTTAAAATTGCCAAGCACTTACCGTTCAGTCGCCTCTTTTGGGGGGGGGGGGGTAGATTGCTCTTCATGCAAAAAAACTGGGAACTCGTAACCCAGGACAAACTGGTTTTAAATAGTGTCCCAGGGATACAGATTTCATTTCCATACGTTGCCAACACCAAACGGGTGGCCAGAGGCTCAGAAAGCAGTACTTACCCTCTAAACATGGGGGCTATTCAACCGGTACCAGAAGAGAAAAACAAGGTTTCTATTCCAGGCTTTTCCTGGTACCCAGAAAAGTCAAATCATGGCGTCCAGTTCTGGACCTGTCTACTCTACCTTTCTCGACATTCCAAACTTCAAGATGCTGACTCTTCAGTTACTTCCTATGCTAGGCAAAGATGCCTGGTTGGCAACTCTAGATTTAAAAGAAGCTTACCTGCATATCCAAAAGCAGGCTACTTGCATTATCAGTTCTCTGCACTGCCCTTTGGCTTGTCTACTGCGCCCAGGGTATCCACAAAGTGCCTGGCTCCAGTAATTGCATTTTGCAGGCAAAGAAATATTCAGATATATCCATACCTGGACTATTGCCTAATTTGGGCAGAAAACCAGGCCATAGTTATCTGGCATTTGTAAAAAGGGTTCTAACTTGTCTAGGGTACACCATAAATGAAAAAAAATCACAACTGGTACCCTCTCAACAGATTACATTCCTGGGTGCAAGCTTGAATACAACTGCCCAGATGGCTTTCCTCACGCCAGGAAAAGCAAATTCGTTTGATAACTTACTTCAAACAAGTGGCCACAAAAACCCTGCTATCTGCAAGACAAATACTGCAAGCCTTTGGGTTCACAGCCTCCTGCATTCTTCTAATTCCATATGCAAGACTGCATATGAGTAAACGTCAGTGGTGCCTAAAAAGTCTATGGAGTCAACATTGTCACAGCCTGGAAACGATTCCTATCATACCTTGTCTATGCCTGGAGTTCTATGGTGGGCAGAGGCCTGCCTCCAAAACAAGGGACTGCCATTCACACTTCCCCCTGCCACCCAAACCCTACCTACAGGCACATCAGACTATGCATGGGTGGCTCACCTGTCAGGGAAGTGCATTCAGGGCAAATGGAACCCAAATCAAATGCACCTACATATCAATCAAAAAGAAATGTTAGCTGTACAAAATGCTCTAACAGCCTTCAAGGACTGCATTCATCCAGGACAACTAATGGTAAAGACTGACAACACCACGGTTATGTGGTACATAAACAAGTGGGGGGGGTACACATTCCTACCCCCTCTGCAGACTAGCCATGTCATTGTGGAACACGGCCTTGAGCTACCAAGTGCAACTACAAGCTCAATTCCTGCCAGGGAAACTGAATACACTGGCAGACGGACTAAGCAGAAATCTCATGGACCCACACTAGTGGAAACTGGAACCACAGATTTTCAACATGTTGACAAGCAAATGGGGGAGCCGAGACCTAGATCTATTTGCCTCCTGCCAGAACTACCAGTTTGACAAATTTTGCACAAAGACTCCTCACAACAAAGCCTGGAAAGAGGTATCAGTCTATGCCTTTCCCCCTCTGCCTCTGCTCTCCAAAGTTCTGTTAAAAAGTCAAACAGGAGAAACCAAAAATGATTTTAATTGCTCCAGACTGGCCACAACAACACTGGCACCTGCCTCCTACACCTTCCTTACTGTCTCAGCAGGAGAACCAAATTCTGCACCCTCAGCTCCCAACATTGAACCTTGCAGCTTGGCTAATCACTTAAATTCAGCCTTAGCATCCCTCAGCAAACCTGCGATGGATGTCATCTTGGAGGCGAGAAGACCTAGTACTAGAAAATCTTATGCTGACAAATGGAAAAGATTCTGTGCCTGGAACCAATCTTTAGGGATGAGCACAGCAGTCCCCAATTTACCTCAGATTTTGCAATACTTAACTGAGATGCTTCACAAGGGCCTGTCTTTTTGTTCCTCTATTAAAATCCACACACCAGCTATTTCATCTCACTAACACAGAACCACCCCTCTTTTCTCATCTCCTGCTCAAACAGTATCTGAGGGGCAAAGAACTTGAGACCACCCAGGAGAGCTCCTATTCTTGCCTGGGACCCTAACTTTGTTTTGGAAAAGCTCACTTTACCTCCTTTCGAGCCAGCTGCTACTGCAGACTACAACCTTCCTCTTGGCAATGTACTTCAGCTAGAAGGATATCTGAATTACAGGCCCGTATGGCAGTGGAGCTTTTCATCATCTTTCATGTGGATAGGGCATCTCTGAGGACCAATCCATCCTTCATGCCCAAGGTGATTTCCAGTGTGGCTCTTAACCAGTCCATTCATTTGCCAACCTTCTATTCCAATCCACAGAACAAAGGGGATCTAATTCTGCATTCCTTGGATGTGCACAGACAACTTAGATTCAACTTGGGCAGAACTAAATTCCGAAGAAAATCTGAACAATTACTAGTGTCATTTGCTGCTGGAGCAGATGGGTAGGCTATTTCAAAACAAACCATTTCTAAATGGATAAGCCATTGCATTCATTTCTGCTATAAGCACCATGGAAAACTGATCCCCCAGGGGATCAGATCACATTCCACCAGGGCTGCATCTACTTCTGCAGCCTTTCTCAGAGGTGTTCCTACCAGGGATATTCTCGAAGCTGCTACCTGGAGTTCAGTATATACTTTCACCAAGCATTAACATTTACCAATTTTCTCAATCCTGAGCTGGCTTTGCCACTCCTGTCTTGCAGGGCCTTATAGCTGGTCCTAATGCTGTATAAATCCATCCTCCCAACCATAGCTTTGGGAATCTACCCAAATGCAATGACTGCAACAGTGAAACACGAAGAATATAGTACAATTGTGTACACTTACCTCTACTTTCTTTTACTATGCTTAAAAGCCTTTTTGGTGTATTTGCTTTTGGTTACAGGTATATTTTTGCGTTTTTAATTTTATTTGCTCCCCATTTGGGGGGCACCTGACATCTGGGGCATGAAAAACTGATGTAATGGCATCGGCTGCATGTTTTATACCCCTGACAACCTGACATCATGGAAGAAGGGCAACCAACGCAGAACCCAAGACTTTTATCAGGCTGACTGAGGGCAGCCTGCCAGCAGATTACCCAAATGTAATGACTGCAACAGTGAATACACTCTAACATCTACATTTATGGTAAGTGTACACAACTGTACTTTTATCTTTTTGCCTGCTTATGGTGAGGAAGCTTCCCCAGACCCTTTTCAGTGTGCACACCTGCAAGTGTTTAAGCTCTTCTCAAATGTTTATGGTGCACCTGGTTTAACAGGCATGTTTGCACCTGGTTTAACAGGCATGTTTGCACCTGGTTTAACAGGCATGTTTGTTTTCCAACTGAAGTACTTTGCAAACTTTATGTAGTCTAGGGATCTAACTGACGTAGTGATTGCTTTTGCTACATCATTTCCCTTACCACCCATACTACCAACCCTAAATACCTCAAGATCTTGACCATCAATACCCAGAGTCTAAGAAACAAATTAGCCCACTTCCACACTTGGCTATCCCATACCCAACCTGACATAGCAGCGGTCTCTGAGACATGGCTAAAAACCAACATTTCAGACTCTGAAATACTACCTCCTGGGTTTCAAGTACTTTGACAAGACCGCCTAAAAAAGAAGGGTGGAGGAGTAGTCTTCATCTACTCTGGCCTACTCTCCATCACTCCCTACCAAAATCATATTCCACAGTTCAACAATGCTGAACTAGTCCTAGGAAATTTCAAACTAAATAACCAGAAAAGCATTTGTGTTATAGCCCTCTGTATCCCCCCTGGAAACCACATTTAACACACTTTAGGAAATTCTTCTATGGGCCTCCTATAATATCAGGTTTGAGACATGCATCCTAGGAGATGTGAACATTGACTGGAACAAAATTACTGCCAATAAACCCACCATTTCAAGCAATCTATGTAATTTCACTCAAATCACAAATGCTACAACTAGACCTAATAAAATAACCCCCCATGCTCCATACTGGACTGGATCCTTGTCTCCTACCCAAACAAAATCTCCCACACTGGCCCCCTACCAGACTCTTATCAGTGATCACTTACCAGCCTTCATCCATAGAGCAAACCCCTCCTCTCCTCATCTACACCAATGTATCCATACTCGGAATCTCAACTTTTAACCCTACAACTTTTTTCCAATTCCCTCAAACTGATAAATTGGGACACTCTAAAAACTCTACCTCTGGACAGTGCTGTCGAATTCTTCAACTCAACCTTCTTAGACACTCTTAACCTCCCAAGCCCCTCCAAGAATAAAACATATAAAAAACAATTCTGCCCCTTGGCTTAGTAAAGATATCAAAACACTCGTGCAACAAAGGGACAAGACCTGGAAACTCTACCATCATAATAGGCACCCAGACACCCTTCTTAAATATAAACAAGTCCGCAACTTGGCCAAAAAACGTATCGTACAAGACAAAAACGCATACTATATCCAACTCCAGTCTAACCACTCCTCTAACCCCAAACAATTCTGGAAATCCATCAACTCACTTCTCACCCCAGGCACCAAAAGCAGCCCTTGCCCTGACACACTAGTAAATCTGACCCAGAAATAGCTAATCTGTTCAACTCTTTCTTCTTTACTAACTCTATAGCAGAACTCACTAAAACATTCCCAAACAACAACACCTTCCCCCCCCAAATCAAACCCTCTGCCCAACATTCCATCCCAAACCCACCTCCCATATTCCACCTCAAACCCATCCCCACCTCATATATAAAAAAACTTCTCGCTTAAGCCTTGCTCCAATGCCCCTGACAATATCCCCTCACTCTCTTTTTAAGAATTGCAGCAGACAGCTTCGGCATCCCCATTAGCATACTCCTCAACAGATCCATAAAAGAATCATATGTCCCCAAACTGGGGCGTGCAGCCTTTTATCCTACCCCTCCATAAAGGAGGCAAAAATATCTCCAACTTCCAACCCATATCGATTCTCTCCCCCATTTCAAAAATTCTTTAAATGCCTCCATCTCCAGCTCATGCCATTCATTACACACAACCAGCTCTTCACCCCAACACAACATGGGTTCCATCCTGGCCATAGCACAATAACAGCTCTTCTCTCTTTTCTAGACATCGTAAACCATGCCCGTGACTCTGGAGAACTTGTATCCACAGTCCTCCTTGACCTCTCCAAGGCTTTCGACACAGTCTCCCATACCCACCTTCTTCACCACCTTTCCAATCTTAACCTCTCCTAAAATACCATTACCTGATACAGCAGCTACCTCTTTGACAGATCTCAGGCAGTAAAATGGAAGACTGGCACCTCAGCCTTTCTTCCCACCCCAACCAGGGTACTCCAGTGATCCATTCTTGGCCCTATGCTCTTCAATATTTTCATTAAGGATTTCTTTGCAGCCATTCCTAACACTAAGATAGTACAATATGCAGATGACTCAATTTTAGTTTTCTGTGTCAAATCTCCCTGAGCTCCAAACAAAAACTCAAACTGCCTTCTCAACTACTGAGAACTGGATGCTCCAAAATCACCTCTCTTTGAATGCCAACAAAGCAAAGATCCTTCTATTCTCCCTCAAAATCTGTCTGCCTAGACAAAACCTCTTTCAAGATTACAAGCCTTGCTAACTCTACTATAGAAGCTGTTCTTTTTGCTAAACTTCTTTGAGTTACTGTCGATGAACACCTAAAATTTGATACCCATATTCAGCTAAATATAAAGAAAACCCATCAGAAACTTGGCATGCTGTACAGAAACTCCCACCCCCCCCCCCTCAAGACAGACCCTCACCACTACATTTTTACTACCTTCACTAATGTAAGGTTGGTTAGTAGGGGAGCAGCAATCTTCCTCCATTTCTTCTAAACTAGAATCATGTTGCAATAAATTCTCAAAGTTCGCCACCACTTCCAAATACTCCACTTGCCACTGTAAACCTCTCCACCATCTGCAATGGCTAGAACTCCCAAACAACCTTGACTACCTTCAACTCGTCACCAATCACAAGCTTATTTTCAAACCAGCTATATGCCCAGCACTAACAACCATCTTAACATTATACACCCCAAACAGAACTCTTAAGATCTACCCACCAAAGTCTAATTTCTGTTTATAAACCAAACCGTCCCGCTGGTCAGTTTCTCCTATCCTTTTCCGTCACCAAAAATGGAATTCTCTCCCTCCATCTCTAAATTTCTGAGAACTCTGAAACACTTCAAAACCCAGCTGCATTCTTACCTCTCCCAAAAATGGAAATGCAATTGCACTCCACCTACCTAACCTACGTAATACATAAATACTTTATAACACACCCAGTATGTTCTTCTTTACACACTATTGATTAACCCTATGTACTGCCTTCATGCTAATGCTACTTCTATACCACTCAGAGGATTTAAATCTCTGTATTTAACTCATGCTAATATTCATGCATAAAGAACTCATCCATGCTAATGTTACTTCTATGTCATTCTCAGGTGATTTAAACCACTGTATTAATTTAACCTTTTACTACTGTTCTCAACCACTAAACGTGTAAATGTGCGTTACATCCTTCTTCAAGCTGCTGTTTAACTTTTTAGTTTTTGCTATTTTGTATGTAAAATTTGTTTAGTTTGTTTGTTTCCACTATGTGTTGTACTTAATCTTATGGGGTTTGTACTATGTATTATTGGAGCTTTTCTCCCCGGGCCTCCACTGAAAACGAGCTCTCTGAGCCCGGTGGACCTCCCCGGTCATCAAACTGGAAACAAATAAAAAGTAGTCAGCAGTGAGTCTCTGTCAAATTCTGTCAGAGCAAAAGATAAAAATGCCTTCAGCTGCATACTTATTGATTCCCACTTAACATTTGTTAAAGTTAAATAAAGCTAAAATCTTTCCAAATGTACGAAGCCTAGCATTTTTCATGACTTTCGTCATTTTGTTTTGTCT
Organism: Protopterus annectens; assembly: GCF_019279795.1. Lineage (NCBI taxonomy): Eukaryota > Metazoa > Chordata > Ceratodontiformes > Protopteridae > Protopterus > Protopterus annectens. Next base: position 461,394,176 of record NC_056741.1, on the reverse strand, counting down.
TATAAATCTACTTGCTTAAACACTTGTTTATACCTTAGGCCAAGAGCACTGATCTACACATTCACACTTGTAAAAATGAGAGAGAGAGCTTAATTCTGTGCATAATATGCATTCACATCATATTCACAGTAAACTTGCTTTTTTGAAGCTTTACTGTTCTTGTTATACTGTAAAGCTTATATTTTTTAAAACTAAAAAGATGCTTGTTTACTTAACACACAGTATTCACTGAAGACCCCCCCCATACAGTAGTCATTGAAGACCACACACACACCCACACACTTAAAATAACCTGACTGTACACTACACAAAACTGCTAAACTGTATATGAACTGCACTTTATATCTTGAAATGTTTTATACAAATACTAATGTGAACAAAAAACACATTTTCGCCCTTTTTGTGTCTTACTAAATTAAATGAACATTAATGACATAGAGTGGAGTATATGCTTTGCAATCTATCCACAAGTTTAACCATTTCAACAAAACTCCAGTCATTCTTTGCCACTTTTTCTTCCAAAGCCATATTTCACAAATGTGCATGATGTGTTGTATTTCTCACATGTGTTCACTAATTTCAATGCTGCTGGTCATTTTCCTGTTCTTTCAATCTCCCAACACCACACTGTAGTTAATCCCTGTGCCTTTTTCTGTCTGTCAAGCATTTTCCTTTGTAACATTGGAAAAGGTTCACTGGGAAAGTCGCTCTATGCTAGTTCCTTTCTGTTTACTGGAGCTTGGGTAATTAAGACTTTTATTTCTCAGTCTCATGGCATAGTGTTTCCAGCTATCTTACACTTGGTTAAACTTATTTCTTCCTTAGCTTGTTGTGCATTCAAAAATGTCCTTGATCCCCTAGGAAAAAATATTCTGAAGACAGCTGGATAAAGTATCTTGATTCTCTTACCTGACTGTCAACATTCCATGATTGCCGGGATAAATTTGTTTATCTTTTGCCTGGTGTGCAGTGAATAGTCATAATTTTCCACAAACACTCTTCCACCATCACCAATTTTTAATACGTTTCCCATCTGTCACAGTTTTACGTGGGTCAACTGTTATTTTTGCTGGTATGATTTTTGTCTTTATTATACAAGTCTCGGCAGCTTTCTTATGATCCTGTTTGGAGCATACACTCTGTGCCCTTTCAGTTAAAGCCTGCTGTGGAATATCAGTCCAGTTGCTTATTTGCACTTTGGTAAAATTAGTGCAATCTGTTCCTTCCAGTTTCTGTGGTACAGCAGAAAAAGCTTAGGTTTTATCTGCGTGCGTGGGATTCTAATTCTACAATTTTTTTGAAACTGCTCTTGGGAAATTTCATGCTCTGCCAGCCTTTTCATCATTTCGTCCTCTAGTGTTGGCAGTTTTATCAGTTCATTTGAATAACTAGTTTAAACTTATATTTTCTAGTCTTTTATTATGAGTTTTTCCATGTTTCATTTACTTTCTCTGAGTTGATAAATCTTTTCAGTGTTTGATTTATTTTAATCGCCTCTTAATGCTTCTAGTAATCTAGTTAAGTAAAGAATCAAATGTAATCTCTTGTACCAAAGCTGAAGCTTTAATTGCTTTTGTTGAACAGCTCACGATTCTTCCCAGATAGTTTTTTTTTCTTCTTCTTCTTCTTCTTCACCTTTTGTGGTGCATTCTCGTTCATGTTCTCTAAATTTCTTCTTTGCTCGCATCCAGGCAGTGTACTTACTAGCCAGTAACTAGATTATACCCAAAAAGACAATTTCACTGCCTCCCCTGTCTCTGTTTCTGCTTAATTTGAGTTTTCCCAGCATGATCTGTGTACAACCATCTGGAAGTCCCACACAGAATTCTTAAGCATTTATACAGCTTAAGTCTAGGATAGCATTTACTCTGTGATAGCACATAAAATGATCAGCTGAGTCAGGGATAAGCATGTACACAAAGTAGCCACTGAGCATACTACCAGTGTTGTACAAGTAAGCACTACTAGGTCGTCTTGTGAATTTCTCTGAAGAAAGTACATCTATTCTTCCTCTAGGTGTTGCTTTAACTTTTTTTTCTGAATTTTACTTTCTGGAGAAGTGCTGTTGCTAGAGAGACAGTTCCAGTAAACCAAACCCAGTTAGGAGGGAAAGAAATCGCAAGTGACTAATATTCAGACCTGGTTGAGTTTGAGGCAATTGATAGTTCTTAATGAGTAGATATCATATGGGTTAAACAGTTGGACTCGAACATCAGCACTTTCAAACTTTTCAATGACTGCTAAACAAGTAGTTGGTCTTGGCAGAAACTGGTAGCTCTAACTTTTAAACTGGTAGCTCTCTAACTTTTTTGAGTTGTTGAGCAGTAGTGTACCCTGTTGGTGGAAAGACATGCAAGTATCAAGATTTTTTCATAGGTAAGTAGCTGGCCCTGCAAGCCATGTTAAGTCTAACCAATTTCTCTTTGTGTTTGAAATAACCTTCCCATTTAGTTAGACTGGCCTTAACCATCCCATGTTTGATTAATTTCAGGGGACACATGCATTGGATAATGCATTTGGGAGATGCTTGTGTCCATTAGTAGCACACTTGGGCACTTGTGGGGTAAACTTTGTTTCCCATCTGTTGATCTAAATTGTATTTTGAAAATGGACAGGGTTGAACTTTGGTGTGTATGGGGGGAGTCGGTCTCACAGCAGCAGCATTCTCTGTGAGAGTTTCTTGTCCCTCCAAACTGTTGATTTTGCAGAAGAGGTTTAGATCCATAGACTGAGTATTTTTGATCCTGTTTGAGTTGCTGATGTACAGTAAAGCCATCATTAATGGGTCAGTGAATGCCTTTTATGCCCAGCACAGTTAACCTCTTAGCAGTCTGTAGGATGTAGAGTATAGTGACTGCTGTAGTTTAGGCCTTGTATCCTTTTCAGTAAGGTATCTCTGTGGGTATTCCAGTTGTGGCATGTGGACAGATAAATGCCAAAGGGGGCCTAACAAGGGCTGAGTGAAGAGGGACAATGACATCCCTATATCTAGATACATTCCCCTTTGTTTATAAGCTCTGCAGTACAGCAGAGAGCACAAAAATACCTACATGTTGGTCAAAGTAGGTCAGTGTCCACAAGTTCCTAAATCCAGAACATCTTGATCATCTTAGTCATGTGGCTGGCCCTGCAAGCCATGTTAAGTCTAACCAATTTCTCTTCGTGCTTGAAATAACCTTCCCATTTAGACTGGCCTTGACCATCCCATGTTTGATAGATAAATTTCAGGGGACCCATGCATTGGATAATACATTTGGGAGATGCCTGTGTCCATTAGTAGCACACTTGGGAAAACTACTCAAGCCCAAACACCCTCGCCCAACGGTTCCCAGAATTTATAAACTGAAATGCTATGGAACAACTGGTCCCCACTCCCACAAGAGGGGAAAACCATACTGGATCTGGTCATCACCAACATGGCGTTTCTATGTTCCACACCAGAGGTATACCCCTCATTGGTAAGATTAGACCATAAACAAAGCTCACTGGACATCCATATACCATCCCCACCCCTAGCCAAGGAAACCACGGTGAAGAACTTCTCAAAAGCAAACTTCACACTTTTCTCAAAACTGAGGTGGAATCCTTCAAAGCCCCCAGGCCAGTGGACAATACGGACCAAAATGCAGAATCCTTTACAAAAGCATTCTATAGACACCTACAGGAATGCATGGAGCATGCTATCCCAAATAAAACCAAGACTCAGTCCTCCAAAGGCAGGAGACCTGTCTGGTGGACCCCGGCCATAAATAAGCTATACAACAGAAAGAGAAAGCTACTACATGACGGAGCAAAATCCCAAAAAGGGAAGGCGTCACTGATCAGTACTAGCAAGAAACTACGATCCCTCAAAATCTTCTAAGGCCAGCTTTGAAAGAAAAATTGCACAAGACACTAAAGATAATCACAAGGCCTTCTTTAGTTATGTCAGAAACCTGGGAGGCAACTCCCAGATATGCTCTGAGTTAGTGCAAAATGACAAAAAATTCACTGAACCCACAGACATTGCCAACATCCTGACAGAAAGGTTCAGTGCAAACCCCCCCCCCCCCAAAAGAGCAAATGTCTATCCCAACAGAGTGTAGCTTTCCTGAGATCACAGATGCACAGGTGAGAGCTGCCCTCTCCAAAGCTAAAAACACAGCATCAGTGGGACCAGACGGTGTCCCGGGCTGCGTCTTACACGAGCTCCAAGAACTAAACCCTCATATAAAGTCACTGTTCAATCTCTGCCTTACTACAGGATATGTTCCCAAGGAATGGTGTACAGCAACAGTGGTCCCACTCCACAAAGGTGGTGCCACAACAGACCCCGGAAACTATTGCCCTATAAGCCTGACTAGCCTGGTCTGCAAAGCTATGGAACGTATCATCATGGAAATCATAAACAGACATTGGGAACCTCCAGACACTGGATCCTACCCAGTTCGGCTTTAAGGGCAGATCTTGCCTCTTGAACCTGGTCGACTTCTTTGAAACAGTTACCAAAGCCATAGATGAAGGGAAAGTAGTCCACACAGCCTACCTGGACCTTGCAAAGGCCTTTGACACAATACCCCACTTGGGCAACATAAATGAGCTCACCAGCTTAAATATCAACCCCTATGTCACAAGATGGGTTGCAAACTGGCTCAGGGATAGAACCCACATGGTCAGAATAGCAGGTGCCATGTCAGACTCTAAACCAGTTACAAGTGGTGTCCCACAAGGCTCAGTCGTGTGACCTCTCTTGTTCTGTATATATTTCTCTGAGGTACAGGCTAAAATGGGTGGACTATGGCTGACCAAGTTTGCAGATGACTGCAAACTGGGTGCTATAATTGACTCTCCGACTGACACAAGCATCCTCCAAAAGGGTCTCACAGAGACTGATAACTGGTGCCAGAGCCATGCCCTAAAGCTAAATGCCAAAAAGTGCATAGTCATCCCCTTTGGAAAAAACAGTGTCCACAAATTACCACATGGGTGGTAATCCATTAAGTACGGAATAAGTAATTAGGGACTTGGGGACCCAAGTAGATAGCAATCTCTCCTTTGACAATCACGTTGCCAAGTGGTTAGAAAGACCTTCTACATAGCCCACCTTATCATGAAAGGGTTCACATCTAGATCAAGAGAGGTCGTTGTGCCCCTCTACTCATCACTTATCAGGCCCATAATTGAATACAGTGCCCCGTTTGGGATGACCCTTACCCAACACCTTCAGCAACTGGAAAGACCCCAAAAGTATCTCACCAAGAGGATCAAGGGGCTCAAACAGATGCCCTATGCAGTTCGGCTAAAGAAACTCCAGCTCTACTCAGTTGCGTACCACCTACTCGGTGACTATCTGTGTCTGACGTATAAAGCCATGTCCAACCCAAAATTAATGGGCATGCTTCACCTCAGGAAATCTAAATCCCTTAGAGCTACACGCTCCAGGGACCTGAACCTCCGCACAGAAGTAAATAGGACATGCTGGAGGGACAGATTAGTATTCCAGAGGCTCCCCTCACTCTGGAACAAAATCCCAATCCATGTCAGGCAGAGCGCCTCACTGACCCTCTTCAAGAGAAATATTGACGAATGGATGAGAGATCGCAAGTTTACCCCTGGGATCTCTTCTGTGTCTGCTTGACAGAGGTACAGTAAACAAACCTTAAGGACTACCTTCTGTGACCTACTATATAGAGGCTCAGTCAACTAATCTAAAAGGGTGGCGAAAGCCAAACATACTCTGGCTAGGCTTATAAATGCCCTAGGGCAGATAGCCTAGTATCAATCTATGTATTGTCCATATAGTAGCTCCCTGGGGTAGATTTCTTGGCATTTAGTTTGAGTACATGATTTTGGAACCAGTTATTTGAGACCAACCTTCCTGCAGGATGGGTAATGCATTTGGGGATTCAGTGACTGCTCCTACCTTGCATTCATCTGCAAAGCTAGTCAGCCAGAGTCCTTTGGTATCTCAGAAGAGTGTCTTTTTTGTGCTACTGGGCCAGCTTAGTGTGTACTGCTTTGGGAGTCTTGTGTATACATTAGAAGTGGCCAGTGCTTCTCACTGGTGTCTTAGCACGAGTGTACATCAAACCCCACTTTCTCTTGTTCTGGGCCTCTTGTTATGTGAAACTGAGCAAAATTAGCAAGTGCTGTAAATCATGTCTAGAGCAGCATTGGTGTCCAACCTTTGTGGTACGTTTTCTGTTTCTTTCAAATCCAGCAACAGGACTTCTGCAGTCACAGTCCTCTTGGGTATGTATGGTACCCAGAATCTGAAATTGACTATTCCAGGATTCTATAAGGTGAAGGCTTGCTCCACTTAGGGGATTGCCAACTTCTGTTAATAGGTCACCAGGCTCTCTGGGTTTGTTACTACTTGGCCTTGTTCCTTTTTTCAGGCATTCCGGATGGGTATGTGGCAGCAGTCTTCTTTTTCTGTGGAATCCCATCTCCATTTCATTGAGCTAGTAAAGCCATTGGACAATTATGACATGCAACGCTGTTTTTCATATTGGCCAGTGTGGTGGAGAAGTTATCTTTCAGCTGGGTCTTCCACTGTCGTAGACCAGATTTGCCCTTCTGATTCCGGCATATTTGGGATCCAGATCTCGGGACTAATGTAGGTTGTCTGGGCTGTGCCCTTTCAGCATTTTGTAAGTAGATATGCCATCTGCAGTTCTAGTCTTCATAGCAGGCTGGACAGTAAGCTTGCCTGTTTCAGTGAGGATTTCTGTTTTGATCTCTGTTAGGCCCATGGCGCTGTGACCCTTAGACATTAAAGAGTTGGTCTTCTCTGTAATTTAGTTTGAGACTACCATCTGGGAAACATTCAAGTATAAATGTTTCGTTTGTCTTTTGAAAATGAGCATGTCTGGCAGCAGTAATGTTTGAGGTACCTAGCTGTGCTGTATGTGCAGTAGATTGTGCACTTAGTCTGTTCCCACGGTTTTGCCCGTTAGGTTCACAACACATGCAGCAGCTGGAGACACCACAGAGGTTCCTTACCAGGAGAATCCAGGGCCTCAAACATCTACCCTACGTGGGTAGGCTAAAAGCCCTGTCCCTCTACTCAGTTTCATACAGACTCCTCAGAGGTGATCTCCAGACCTGTCAACAGTCCTGAATAACTCTGTTTTTACTGAGTTTTGGGGTCCCAGTAATAGGGTGCCACGATTCCTGAATGGCACCCCATTATTTCTGATTTTTTTTTTCAGATCTATTTTTTTTTAATTTACGTGCATTCAGAGGTGATGTCATCATGCCGCACATCTGTTTGAATAGGATGGGTCAGGAAGATTTACTTAAGAAGCCGCATCTGAGATTTACTTTTACCGTTTCCCAGGAAGGTTTACTTTTTAGGCAGAACAGGAGTTGCTTTACTCTGTTCGGGCAGGGCAGGATTACTTTACTCGTGTAGAGCCGGAGGAGGATTACTTGCAGAGCCGCGGCAGCTGCCGTTTCACAGAACACAGGATCCCAGGCAGAACACAGTAAGCAAATGCACTTAACTGCAGAGCACTAAAGTTGTGTCTGTGTGACACAGTTCACCAAGCTAGCTGTAGAAAAACGAAAACAAAAATCCATATACTTTTTGTGCCCTCTTCTGATTCACCATCTTTACTTTTCTACTGCCAGGCTGAACTTTTGGATGCCATTTTAATGTAATGATTAATTATTACAGTGACCCTTCCTGGCATATATAGTAAAGCTGTATAGTATGTTATGTAACCGTATTGCTTCAAGGACAGGTCGCTTTAACAGTAAAACTGTCCAACCTTCAGCCCCCTTTTGTTGCTGGAGTATTGCTTTTATTTATTTGTTTTCTGCGTTATTGATCTTATTTTTGTTGCATTATTAAATTTGTCTACCAGAAATGTAGCTCTCTCCAAGAGGGTTTTAGAATGGAATAGGGCACGCTCATGCCACTACTTTGGTAGTACCTCTTATCACCAACATCAGTACCTTTGCTAGCATGAGGCCAGTGTCAGCCTGTGCAGGGATGAATTCAGGTCTGAAAGAAGGCTCGACCCTCAGCTCATTTAGTGAATAAATCCATATGCAATGATTTACCATTTGAGCCTTCCTGAAGAAAATCACAGCTTTTAGTATGAGGACAGTGAGTGAGACAATCTCGTTAAGGGGAAACGACTGATCAGCAAGTAGGAAGCCAGGAGTGTTGCATCAGGGTAAGTAAGATGGAGACCATACTATAACACTTGCTGTATACACTGGCAGTTTACTAAGAGCTATGGGATGATAGAAAAATACAGGTGTTTTACACAGACACAGGTCTGTAGAAGAAACTCAGAAAAACAGAGTAGAAAAGGAAGGAAGTATAAACATGATGCAAACCTTCTTGGATAAAAATAATGGAGGATGGATGAGAAGCAGAGAGTAAAATCATGGTTACTGTCAACTATATGCCTTTTGGGTCAGTGACTTGGGGAAAGTGGGTTAAAGGTCAGTGAGTATGAGTGGGAGCTGTCATAACAGGGCAGAGGAAAATATTAACCTAAGTAAATCATGAATGAATGACATTATGTAATGTCAGCCATTATTTTTCTTATGTTTTCTCTTGACATATAATCTGATGATTAGTGGGAAGTGACGCCCCTGCAGAAAATAATAAATTTGCTGGCATTGTTTTGGCAGCTGTGGTGTCACCCTTTTGTGTTTCTCTATTCTTAACTGAATTTCAGAATAAATGCTACTTCACCTCCCTGATGAGTCCAAGAACAGAAACTAGTAAGAGGGTTACAGGGGCTTAGTAATTCATTTAGCTATTCAGTGGGAGACTGTAAGCAAAGCTATCAAAGAGCAGCTTTACAAATTCATGTAGTACAATTCACTGCAGGTCAGAGATGATAGGTAGGAGGCATGAGGGATTGTATGCTTGACGTAAGAAACCAAAGTGACTTGCCATGTAAGCTAAATTTGCAAAAAAAAAATTCTGTATCCCTGGGCTTCATATTATGATACTCATAAAAGGCTGCATGTTTCTTGGCACTTTCAATGATTTCCAGTTGTCATGATGCTTAGCTGGTATGTAGCATTTGCTTGTATTTTGAAGTTGTTTTATATTATTATATATTAGTTTGCACATAATTTATGAGAAAATGTAAGCTTTTTTGTTCTCTTAATCTTGATACTTTATTGCTGTGATTTTTTTTCATACATTGTACAATTGTCTTTTGCTTACGGTCTAGCTTTTTCTTTTCAGCTAGGAAACCTACAACATGGTGATTAAAATCAAATACTCGCGCGCATTCATACACACACACACACACACACACACACACACACACACACACACACACACACACACACACACACACACACGCACACAAAGTGCTCTGCTTAGGCACTGTTAGAATCCTAGAAAAGAAAGGAACGTGTTAGCCCTCATTTGGGACGTGAACACAAGACCTGTATATGGCACTGACTTCACTGCTACTGGTCAAACAGACGTTAAGGGAAAACTCAACACTTAAGTGCCCAAAGTTCTTGTTGGTTCATTGTTGGTAGTATCTTGGATTTGAGTAAGAATAACATTTCCTTTTGCTACTATGATTCTAACAGCACCTAAGCAGAAAGCATTATCTGTATTTGTGTGTTTGTAATTTGATTTTTACCCAGGGAAGATCACTTATCCAAGACCTATTTCAGGCATTTTAAATGTTATGGTTTATCTCATTTAGGCAGTACCTCATTCAAACATGTTTCACATTAAATATGCAGAGTAGCTGAAAGTACCAGGAAGTAAAGCGCACAACAAATCAGTTAATTGTTAAGTTTGACAGAACAATTCTGTGACTTAAAATGTATTGTAAATGATAGTGCATGATACATAGTGAAGCTGCCTATTGAATAACTTGGAATTATGCATGACAACAAGTGGGTTTAAAGATAAGCTGTGCAAGATGGAACAAGAAACAACCACAAGCTTTATGCATTCTCATACCATCTTACCAGAGTGTGTAGATACAGTTAATTAACTACTGCTAAAGTACAAGATTTCCATGGCTAAAAGTCTTGGAAGGTGAGAGATGATTTAACTGCAGTTTTAAATCAAATTATTCATCATAATAAAAGCTATGCTTTTGACCTAAAACCACCTCTAGCAGATGGTACTATTTATAGATGTAACAAAAGCAAAATCTGTCCCTGAATTTCCAATGTATGTGCAGTGTGATTATTATTATTATTATTTATTTTTTTTTTTTTGGATCAATGAAATGCTTCCTGAAATTCTACAGCTGCTGTATTTTTGGGTACATTTCATGAAATTTTATTGCATTTTTCTTTTTGTAAACTGTTAATATATGTACCAGAGATGAGACATATACAATGAATCTACATTTCAAATTAATTAAAGCTGGTTTGCAAGAGAGGGCTTTAATTAGCAGGTATTGATAGCACTGTAACGTCTGTCTGAACACTGTCCCTTTCTTGATCCATCTTGTACTTCATGAGTTTGTGTCACTGTCAAAGGGATTGAAGTGAACTATAACAATATCCTCATGAAGGTGCGAGTTTCAAGGGCAGAGAAGTTTTAATGCCAAGTCTATTTTCATTGTGAGACAGTATTGCTTTGTTTATCAGATGTCTGTTAGTGTTTGTGCATTGATGTGCTGCAAAATGTAAAAGTAAAATCCACATAATCATTGTAGAAGTAAAGCAGTATGTACACATTAGTGTTTATGGTAAATGGGGCGAAATAACCAGGTAATGGGACATTGGAAATGGCTGCAGGGGGACTCTGGTGCCATATTTTGGTTGTCTGTCCTTCAGTTTGTGTTTGAAAGTTGGTATCCCACAATTTCATCAGGGTGAGTGGGGTTACGTAATTATGCATGCAAATTAGATGTTAATCGGTGTACAAATTTGTACCTATTTTTCATGGGCCTTGTCCAGATTTTTGATGTTTCCAGGTTGAGAGGTATGGTGATCTCTGTCTGGCATGCAAAGCAATCTCAGACACTGACTTGATGGGAGTGCTGCATATCCGCAAGTCAAGCTCTACGCGAGCAACCCCTACGTGTGACCTCAACCTGGTCTGTGTTATCAGTAGGACTTGGTGAGAGAGATTTCTGTCCCCAGAGACCCCCCCCCCCATCTGTGGAATAGACTCCTCTCCACATCAAGCAAAGTACCTCATCCCTTTTAAAGCGCAACCTGGATAATTGGATGGGAAACGGAAAATACACCCCTGTGATTCCACCTCTGTCCCTGCTTAACAGGGACTTTGGGTGTTGACTTGTCTAAACATGGGCTAAACTTTTGGCTAGGCTTATAAGGGCCTCAGGGCGAATACCCTAGTAACCTCCTATGATTTACTGGGCTGGCTATCTGTTTGGGCCATGTTAAGCCTAGCCAATTTTCCTGCCAAGGGTGAGAATCGAATTCTGTACCATACCTTAACCATTATACCAACCTCCCCCTCCTTCCTTCTGCCCCCAACCCTGTTTGCCTGTCACAGCTGTCGTGTTTTGCATTTTATAAGAGGAATTCAATGCTATTCTTTTGAAATTGCATCAACTAACTGCTGATTTTGTGTTCAGAACTCCTTGAGGAACAAGGTAATCCCAGTTCATTGTTACTTGTCTACTAAGCATGTGGTAGATTCTGTCAAGGAAGTTTAACAGACTGTCCCGGTGAAGCTTAAGGATCACACCTTCCCTTCAACCGTAGAAATTATTGGATGTTTCCACTTGTGTTGGGCTGTGTCCTCCAGTCCATATGAATGTGATGGTACTGTTGTTGGCAAACAAGTAATGTCTGCGTCAAATTCCCTCTTCTTGCAATGCAAGTGTTTTGTTATTCACTAAACAGCCCTCCTGAGGGGGAAAATTTTTTTTGTGATCAAGACTGCGTTTTAGACAATCACCATAGCAGTTTCCTGTTGACCCATAGGTGGTGGCCACATGTCCATGACCAGTTTGACTGCCTAGTTTTGGGCTTCCAGTCTCGCACTTAATGCTGATGCAAGCTGTTCTGCTGTTAACAAAGTGGTCTTGATTTGCATCTGGGGGTTAATGGAGTCTTCTGCAGCCTGTTAAGACCGGGTTCCTTTCTGTGACCTGTCCTGGGTCACTGGAGATTTTCTTCTTTAGTACTGCCCCTGGAGTTGGGGCAGCTGGCTACTGCATTGAGGTTGATAGTGGCACATCAAAGGAATTTGCTGGACCCATGTTTCACACAGCTGAGATTAATTCTTTCTTCTCACTGGAAACTTCTGAACACTGGAAAGCCTAAAATCTAAAAACATTAGCTTGAGAATGGTGCTACTGTCTCTCACCTGGTGATTGAAGCTGCAGGACGACATTGATTTATGTCTGTATCTGATTGAGCAGTTGTGTGTGGGACTTTCCTGACTGGTTTAATTGACATTTCAGTAGAAGCATTCGGTTTTAATTTAGGAACATTACGCAGCTTGGCTCTTCCTGCTAAACCCAGTGTATGTGCTATACAGGGCTCCTAGTAGGCGAAGGCTACTGTAAGGTTGTAAACTCCAGCAACATCTTGGACAAGACTTTTTATCATCAGAGCGTATGTGATACTTCTCAGGTGCCATTTTGGGATTAATGCTGCTGCTCCTCTCCTGGCAAGAGAGGGATGAAGGAACATTGATTTTCTCTGTGTAGCTGGTTTCTCAGTAGTAGCACTAAAATCTGAACCCCTGTGACTAGCACTTGCTCTAGAACCTGCTGGAAAGCACTAGGAAGCATGAAACTGATGCAAGCACTCGGCTCTCCTGGTCAATAAGGAGAAATTAATCATAGGCACTAAACAGCCTATACTTGCAAATTACCTTGCAAAGGTAAGGTAAAACAGCTCTTAAACTTTACAAAAATGCACCTAAACCAGGCATGTCCAAGGGTCAGCTTCCAGTGATTTCTCCTGTCCACCTGGTGAATCTGGGCATACTAGGGCAGTGCGGCAACTGCCTCATGTACATAGACAATCCTCTCCTCCTACCACCCAACACTACAACTTGTAAGAGATGCACTTGCATAGCCAAACTGGAAGCAAAGCTGTCTCCGGCCAAGATTGCGCTAGACATTCAAATGGAGAAGGTTAACACCTCCATTACACCTCCAGCAACTCATAGCCCTTCAAAACCCACACCAACAACACCCACACATAGCAACACTAAACCCACATATGTGGAGGCCCTTAACATTAACCTGCCCAAGCAACAAGGACCTCCGAAGCTGAAACGCAAACAAACACCAGTCTCAACCAAAGTGACACATAGCTCATAACACCAGTGTGCCACCCAACAACAGCCCCTAAGGCAGGACAGGTGACTCTGTAGTCAGGCACACTGATGTACCACTTACCAGGCTGAACAAGGAGAAAATTAGTCAGCTGCCTGTCAGGTGCCAAGATCCACCACATAACGCATGCACTCAAGTCACTCCACAACAAGTACAAATATGACTCTGTCATTGTCCATGCTGGAGTGAATGACTTGAGACGTACCTCCCTGGACTGCATGAAAACAGACATGGAGGAGCTCTTCGATCATGTTTCCCAGGGAGGAGCTCTTGGATCATTGTGACCCAGGGAGGTATGACCCTAGCCCTGAGTAGCATCCTGCGTTCGCCCAGAATGATACCACAGTATAAGGACAAAATTATTGACTTCAACAATTGGCTAAGCCTCTGGTGTCATTCAGAGGGGATCCAGTATTGGTCTGCCTGGGAAGACATGATCGACAAACCACAATGCTTTGCCAGAGATGGCCTGCACCTGTCACTCCTGGGATTCAGGTTACTGGCTAAAGCTCTTGCCACCCCAACAGTGCCTTTTTTAGGCAAGGTTCAAAGGATAAAACCACCACCGTAACGGATACAAGCATGCAAAATCTGAAGGTAATGCTACTCTATGCTAAAAGTCTAAACCCCAAAATGCACTCTCTCGAGGCACTCTTAAAAATGGAGAACATCGATATCTGTGCAGTAACTGAGACCTGGTTCAAGACTCCAGAGAGCACCCCTGCAATACCAGGCTACAATTCTTACCACACTTTTCGCCCACAAAACCAAGACCGAAACACTAAAGGTGGAGGAGTGTCCATATTCACACCTCCAGGCTAGTTGCCCAACACAGTGCATTGGTAATTCTCCAGTTGCAACTAACACTAGTTAAGACTGCAATTCAAATTGTAGCTTGCTACAGATCCCCCACCATGCCCCAAGATTCTCACTACACCTTTCCAAACATACTGGAAGTATTAAGATACAACCAAACACCCTAATACTGGGTGATTTCAACTACCTTGCCGTTAACTGGGAAAACTACTCTGGTACCAACTCCATTTCCCAACGGTTCTTGGAATTCATAAATTCCAACGCCCTGGATCAACTAATCCATTGTCCCACCAGGGGCTCCAATATCCTAGACCTGGTCATTACCAACATGGGAGATGCTCCACACCAGTGGTCACCCCCTCATTGGTCAGGTCTGACCATAAGCAAATCACCCTTGACATCCACATCCCAACCCCACCCCCCAGTAAGGAAACCTCCTTAAACTTCTCCAAAGCCAACTTCATGCTACTGAAGTCAGACGTGACAAACTTCACGACACCCACGCAGACGGGATCTGGAAGTTCGACTACAGAATCCTACACTAAGGCACTGTACTCGCACATCCACTCGTGCATGAAATGTGCCATCCCAATTAGAACCAAGATGCTCTTCTCCAAAAAAGGAAGCCAATCTGGTGGTCCGTTGCTTATAAACAAACTATACAACAGAAGGAAGAAACTGTTGCAGAAAAGAGGAAAATCCCAGGATGCAAAAAACTCCCTCACCAGCCTCCGTAAGAAGCTGAGATCCCTCATAAAATCCTCTAAAGCTAGTTACGAAAATAAAATTGCAAAAGATTCCAAAGACAACCACAAGGCATTCTATAGTTATGTCAAGAATCTAAATGGCAATGCTCAGATCTGCTCTGAGCTACAACAGAATGGCATTAAATATACTGATCCCAAGGATATTGCCAATATCCTGGCAGATTGATTGTGCCAACTTCACCCCCTAAAGGGCCCATCTCAATACCAAAAGTTTGCCAAATTCTGGTAATCACGCCCACACAGGTAGAAACCGTACTCTCCAAAGCTTAAGAATACAGCATCCATGGGACCAGATGACATCCCAGACTGTGTACTACATGAACTACAAAATGAACTGGCACCTCACCTAATTGTCCTGTTTAATCATAGCCTCACCTCAGGCTTCGTGCCCACTGAGTGGCGCACAGCTACAGTTGTCCCAGTCCACAAGGGAGGATCTGCCTTGGATCCTGGGAACTACTGTCCCATCAGTCTGACAAGCCTGATCTGCAAGGGCATGGAATGCATCATCGTAGAACTTATAAACAAAGACATTGGCAACCTTCAAACACTGGACCCCACCCAGTTTGGGTTTGTGAAAGGCCGATCTTGTCTCCTGAATCTGATTGACTTTGAACCAGTCTCCAGAGCTGTGGACGAGGGTAAGGCAGTCCACATAGCCTATCTGGACCTTGCCAAGGCCTTCAACACCATCCCCCATTCTGGAATCATAGATAAATTTACTAAGCTGGGCATAAATCCCTACGTCACTCGATGGGTTGCCAACTGGCTTACTGACAGAACCCAGACTGTAAAAGTAGCAGACTCCAAATCCCGCTCCAGACAAGTGGAGTACCTCTGGGTTCAGTCCTGGGACCACTCTTGTTTGGCATCTACTTCTCTGAAGTACAGGCCAACACTAAGGGACTCTGGCTAACAAAGTTCGCAGATGACTGCAAACTGGGAGCCATTATTGAATCCCCAAATGATGTGGATATTCTACAAAAGGGCCTTGCAGAAACAGATGCCTGGTGCCAGAGCCATGGGCTCAAGCTTTAATGCCAAGAAATGTATAGTTATCCCCTTTGGAAAGAAAAACATGTACCCATGAATTACCACATAGGTGGCAGGAAACTAAACATCGAAAGTGTGATGAGAGACTTAGGGACACAATTGGACAGTGGTCTCACTTTCGATAACCATCACCACAACAGTCAGGAAATCCTTCTATATGGCACACCTCATCACTAAGGGCTTTTCATCCAGAAAAAAGGAGGTCATTGTTGCACTGTAGTCATCCCTTATTAGACCCATTATAGAGTATAATGCCCCATTTGGTATGTACCTCACAAGACATCTGCAACAGGTGGAAAGGCCACAGATACCTCACTGAAAGAATCACGGGCCTAAAAGCAGATGCCATATGCTAACAGTCTTAAAAAAAAAAAAAAAAAAAAAAAAAAAATTTCCAGCTATACTCTGTGGCATATAGTCTACTCGGAGGCGATCTCTGCTTAACATACAAGGTCATGTCAAACCCTGAGCTGTTGGACATGCTCCACTTAAAGAAATCCCAATCCCTCAGAGCCACACGCTCCAGGGATCTAAACCTTGTCATCACAATGAGCAAAACATGCTGGAGGGATAGGTTCCTGACCCAGAGACTCCCCATACTCTGGAATAGACTGCCCATACATGTCAAGCAGAGCGCCTCATTGGCCCTCTTTAAAAAAAAAAACTTTGATTGGATGGGAGATAGGAAATTCACCCCGAGGATCATGTCAGTCCCCCTGCTAGACAGGGTCTAGAGAAGTAAATATTGTGGGAAGAAATATCCAGGGAATTGTTATGGCTAGGCTTGCATAGGTCCTAGAGCCGATAGCCTAGTACCAACCTATGAACCATTGGCGCTCATTCCTACTTGAGTATAGCTGTGGTGAGACCAACTCTTGCAGTAGCCAATAGATGAGTCCCCACTATCCATCATTCTTGGTAGTCATCACAAAAGACCTCCGAGGGGGGTATTGCGAATTTCAGATGAAGAGAAAGGAATTTCAGTGGCAATTAAGATTAAATGCTACAATATTACCTGGATTAAATGAAATTTTCTGTTTTACCAATTCTTAGGACTAGGGCACAATTTTTTAAGTTTATGTATTAATTTGATCACCTGACCAATTAAGTAATTTGAACACACACAAGTTATTGCTATGGTATATTGTCTTTGTTCTGATGATGTCCCTGTACTAAAAGGGATGACGGCGCTTAACTAAAATAAGTTTGATTTTATTTACTGGTCTCGGAGTCCTTAGAGCATGGACTTTTTATCCATTTACCTGGGCTAAATTGTGATGGAGCCATTTTAAACCTTGTTTTGGTCTTAAATGTTTTGTTTTACAAGGTTTCATTCTTGAGTTTTTCTACATATAGTCTAGCAAACAGAAGTGTATCTGCACAGTTGTAAATGTCTAAGTATATATCTAACAGACTTGCAAAGATCTTCATACCATAACATAGTTTGTGTGCAAATTAAGCTGTTGGACAGCATGAAAGTGTTCAAAATGTTTTCATGGTACTGGTGGTTTTAACTTTGCTGATGAGGTTTTAGATTACCTCAGCAGCATTTAACCCAGCTCCTTAGATTGAAATTACTGTTAGAAAATGTTCCACGTGTTTTAGTGCATTGGTGTAAAAGTGAAGCATTTGGGGCTCTTAAAAATGGCATCCAGTAATATTTCTGTAGTTTAATTTTATGGAGATTAGAGCATGTCCTCCCTGCGGCTGTGTAAACCTTAGACATGCAGGTAGGTGCGTGTGTGTGTGTCTACCTCAAAAGTTGGGAATCGGGCTGGCAATGCAGCACCATAAAAACCACTGCCAATCATTAGAGGACCAGTGATCTGCTGTGGCGACCCCTAACTGGGAAAAGCCAAAAGAAGAAGTGGGGTTATAACTTGAAAAGATTAGTGCACTTTTTAAGAAATTAATAACAGCCAGCTGGTCAGGTTTTACATTTTCAAATGTAGCCATCAAGCAAGTTTGGTTTTATGATTATCCCAAGTGATTTGCTTTCATTGATGGCCATTATTGTTTTACAAGTTTGTTTTTTGTTTACTTTTAATTGGTTATTTTTTGTGGGTGTGCTTTGCCTCCCACACACTGTTTTTGTTGGTCACTTGTCGCAGCCCCCAAGACCAGTTCTACTTTGTTGTTTAGCCATAGCCTGACCTAATTCTCCATTCACCAATACAACCAACTCATCTGCCAGTTTCCAGTTATGTGAGCCCTTGTATACCTACACATCATTTATATATTGGTTGTAAAGGTGAACAGAAGGGAAACTAAAAGAACTGCCTGTCTGTTCTGCCCCTACATGTGTATTGATCATTCTTTATGCCAATAAGTGACATGTCAGCTTGCCTGTTCTTTGGTAGTGTTTGATTATCAGACTTTGGTACATTGCAGATTAGCTTTAATTTGTCGACCTTAAAGCATACAGGTGTGACATTGAGTACTACACAACTAATATTTTTTTTGTTTTATTATTCAGGAGTATATATGTCCTAGATGCGAGTCTGGATTCATTGAAGAAGTGACAGATGACTCCAGGTACTGTTTGTACAAACCATGTGTTACCAAAGTGCAAGTTTAATGAAAACATTGTATTCTCTTTAGGTTTGAATTTCTTTGCTTCTATATGCTTTGATTACTTAATACAATTTTTCTTTTTAAGCATTTCCATTTTGCCGTGGTGGCAGATGTGGTTGCTTTCTAGAGATGTTGGCTATCTTTATACTGTCATTTGTGTTTTTGGATTTTGTGTGGATGATTTTTCTGGTTTGACAGCATAGTTTGGCATCCACTTCCGTTTGCTGCCGGTCTGCTGTTGGTTTGGTTCTTTGCTGGGGGTGGCTGTTATGGGGAGTCTGTACATCCACTGTCTTTATGTGCATTTTTGTCACACAGATTGCATGCCATGTCTGCGAGTTCCACAATGGGCTGGTACCCAATCCCCAATAAGGTTCTTAGCTTTGTTCTGATTAAGTACCGGGATAGGCTTTTGCTTATGTGTGACCTTTAATTGGATTAAGCATGTTGTCTGTGAATGATCAAACCCTCTACTTAGTGGCTGCAACAAAAAAGTGATTGATCCTTTGGTGAGGATTCACATTCTCCAGTCTGACTTACTGAAGCACACAAGGGTCATCTTTGTTACAGTGGTTGTTACATTGTGCTGTCGTAGTATGTCCTTGTAGAAGCAACCTTGCTGTTATCAGAAATTTAATAGCTAAACAGTGTACAATAATTTGTTAGTAACACTGTAAGTGGCTTTAAATGCTTGTAGGTCATATAATCAAATCACATGACCCCAAATCCAGTGGCACTTCATAGAGTTTGTCAAAAGTGTGCAGAATCCTACCTGTAGTTTTAGGGCATCAGACAAATGGCAGGTAATAGGCTTTGCCCTTCCTCCGAATTTGCAAAACCTTGGAATTGGTGTGCTAATTTGTGGGAAAGGGAACAAGAAAGATGTTCTCAATTTTATGTTTACTTTTTTGAGGTTTAGTGGTGTAGTTTACCACTGTGTAAATGCACTGTCATGCAGAGCAGCTAAATCTTGCTTGAAGATTAGTCCTTAAATGTCAGCAAGTTAACATGTCTGTCTCCATACCTGTGAAATTTCTGTTTGTTCTGTTCTCTTTGAGTTCTGCCTGGATAATTTTAAAACATTTCACTGCTTCCCACACAATGGGTCTGTTAATTGACTAGCGTAGTTTCCTTCAGCACATTTCAGTACAGCAGGTGGCAGTGCTGTTAATCTTTTTTTCCTCTCTCAGTATTGCAGAGTTTATCTCTACTCTGACTTGCCAAATCATATTGAACCAAATGTTTATTTTATCAATTTGGGATTTGAAACATTACACTGGAGGAATTGAGTTTAGTTACTTCAGTTTACTATGTAATGGTTTTAGATTAGCAGATTTATAGACTATAGTCTCAAAGCTCTTTGTGAAGAGTATTGTGAGGGTATCTGCATTGCTGCAGCAGCTTTGTTAAAACCTGTTACATTGAGTGTAAGTGTCAGTCTCATGAGTGTACAGCAGTTTTTGCTGTTATGCACAGTATTGGATAGATTTCCAATTAACATTGTTAGCACAAACGCCTCTTAACATACCATCTCACAGCTTAATTCTGTGTACTTAATATCTTTCAGATAGCTGTATGTTTGCAGCTCAAGCTGATCTAAGTTTCTGACATGCACAGATCTTCCGTAATACATATTCACATACACCTTGTCCAACACACAACACCCACAAACTGTTTTTTTGTCTGAGATGAAAGATTCTTTGCATTTTCTTTCATTTGAAATTGTTGGGTACAGCACTAGATTTCATTTAATATTCACGTACATATGTTTGCTGTATTTCCAGTTATTCATTGTGTATTGGTGTTCCCATTTAAAAGAACACCTTAAAGATCATGTACAAAGGTTTTTCTGTGCCATTTCATTTTCTTGTACGTCTGCTGTCATCACGTGAAGTGGGCTTTCTGATGCTAAAATAAGCACTTTTTATTTTAGTTACTTCAGTGGGACTATATTAAGTTTAATAAAGTTGTTTGTATTTTTTTGTATGCTTAAGAGCTGTCCAATTATTTCCTGAATTGGTGGTATCTGGCCCCGGTTTCTGATGGTGTAGTAGGGGGGTATGCATGTTTTCTGTGCTGTGCAGCAGATTTCAGTACAAAGTGACACAGATTGTTCAGACAGCAAATCAGTAAGTAAAAAGGATCAGTGCACTTCAAATAAATATCTTATTTCATCTCTGTTAAAGTCGATGAAAAAAAATTGTGACCTGTTCACAAACCGTTACCATTGTCATAACTCCTAAAGCAGTCCTTCACTGTACTAAACATGCGTCTCACTTTGGCAGTCTCCCATTACAGTAAGCACCAAAAGACAGAAATAAACTACTGACCAAACTGCAGAAGTGTGCGGACCAAATACTACACAATAAAACCACTGGTATATTGATGCTGTAGAAAATGCTGGTAGCCCACAAAGTAAGGCAAAAAAGTTTATTGTAAGACAATAGAAAGCTGGTAAGTGCTTTCGTCCTCAACAAAAGAACTTCATCAGACAAATTTAAAATCAAACACAGAACACATTTTAAAGACTCGCTTTGTGCTTCACATGATAGTAGCCACTCCCCCTAAGGAACAAAAATTTAAAAGGGCGATACAAACTGTGATGTCAATGACAAAATGTTAAATATATGTTAATAGATGTAAAAATATAATGTATAAAATATATATATAAAAATATCATCCACTTCACATTTTTTAAAAGAGCAATGAATAAATGTATATTTATTTATATATTTATTTAATCATCTGTTTAAAGCTCTTAATTTTAAAAGGGAATTAATGGAGGGGGATTCAGTTTAAACCTGGCCAGTTCGAATTTAATAACTGCCAGTATAATTCTCTCTTTTCTAGTAAGGCAGACCGTACACCTCCCCTGATATCCATCGTGACACCATCAAGAAAAAAAAATTAAAAGTGTGGTCACTGTTCCCTGAGCTATGTTTATACAAAGCAGTTGTCTCTTTGCCTGTACTTATTTCATACAAATGTTCATATATTCTATTTTTAAGTTTTCTGTCAGTTTTTCCAATGTAAAAACAATCACATAGGTTATGGAGGGCACAGTCAATACTACATTCAGAGTTAAGTTGTACTTATTTTTGATATGAATCTTAGTGTTGTTGTTCATAGACACTGTTCCTCCCTTTATAAAGGGACAGTATCGACACATACCACACTTCAACATACGTCCATTCGAAAAATGATTCACAGCATGTCCTTTCTAGAAATTTTTTTATTTTTTTTTTTAAATTTCTACCTTTTCTAAAAGTAACAGTAGGTTGTTCATCAGTATATGTTCTGATACTTCGGTTATGTGTTAGAATTGACCAATTTTTACTCAAAATATTTTTAATATCAGGACCATCAATCGTGTATGTAGAAATAAATGAAGTATTATAATCTTTTCCTGTAAAAACAGAGTTTAGGGGCGCAACATTCACTGTGTGTGTTACATCCAATGAAACCTCGGATAAAAGAGGTATATAAAAATTTCTTTCTCTCATTTACTACCTCTAAAAGGACATCGTTAACAAGTCTCAATGGGTAGCCCCTCTTTAAAAACATATCCTTTAATGTATCACATTCATCTAAAAAATCTTCTGAAAGTGATACCATATGGGCAGCCTGTACAAAACTGTCCCTTTAATAATAGCTTTTCTGTTTCTGAGGGTGGATGCTACTATAATGAAGTAGTGAATCTGAATGTGTCCTTTTGATATATTTTAGATATAAATCTACTATTCTGGTAATCTTTAATTAATTTAATATCAAGAAAGGCTATCTCATGTAAGTTAAATGAATATGTAAGTCTTAAAAATGAAGTGGTGGACTCTAAATATCTAATAAAATCACTAATAAGGGCATAGGGACCATCCCATAAAATAAAAAGGTCATCCAGGAATCGTGTATAATACTTAACCTGCTTGTAAAAGTCGGAAGGAAACTAATATTTCTTCTCCCACTGTAAAACCACTATGTTGGCATAAAGACCACCACAGGCAGAAGCCATAGCTACCCCTTCCTGTTGTAAAAAAATCTCCTTAAGTAAAATAAAAATGTTCTTAAGGACAGTCTCCATCAACTGGGTATACATTATTACATCAAAATGTTTTTTTCTTTTCATATAAAAATTCATTAAACCATTCTAACACCTTCTGGTGGGAAATTACTGAATAAAAGATCCTTTATATCAACCGTTACTAACATATTGGAGCCTTCAAAGGGTATGTGATTAATATCTTTTAAGAAGCTCCATGAGTCTTTACATATGCGACTCTTGCTTCACAAATTTTCTTAGATTTTAAATTAAAGTATTTTGCCAGGGGTTGTGTAATTGACCCCTTAGAGTCTACTATGGGTCGCATGGGTGGTTGTGATATGTTCTTGTGTAGTTTCGGGAGACCAAATATTACTGCTAGTTTAGGATACATAACAGTCAAAATAATTCAAAACGTCCATATCGATAAAGCCATCAATAAATAGGTCCCCTAATTAATTTTTAATTTTTGAATAGGCACCATTTACCTCACTGATGGATGATCTTCTGTATGCTTTTCCTTCCAATATGAACAACATTTTTCTGTTAGTCATCCAGATTCATAATAGCAACCCACCCACCCTTATCAGGTTTCAGAATTCTGATTGTGTCAAGCAATCCATTAATTCTTTTTATAAGAATACCTTCTTGGATATTGTAACCCTCCCCGTTACAATAGGTGGAAAGTGCACTCCCAATATCCAGTTCACAGTTTTTCTCAAATAAGGTGATCATAGGGTGCAAGGGGAGGGGGGTTATATGTGCTAGATATAGATAATGAGCTGGTGGGTTGAACAGGGAAGGAATTCTGAAATAAAACCTTAATTTATTTTACGGGTATACAATGTCAGGTCCATCAAGGTTTGTGATATGTTACTACGTTGCCATGGGACATAAGTAAACCCTTTAGAAAACGCATCACAGTGTTCTTTATTAAATTCAAGGTTTAAAAATGTATAAACTTTAAAATCACCCATGCTGTTAGTTAAAATACAGTAAGTGGGTAAAAAATGGTCTCCACTATCAACTACTTGTACATCATCAATGACTGTATTGTTCAGCATAAAATGTATTTCCTGTTTGACCATTTCCTGTTGCGGAAGTTCCCTACACCCTTGTGGTTGTTCAAACCCCCCCCTCTCTTCCACTGATTGTTGTTGTGGGGATGGGCTACATAATTCACCCCCCTCAAGTCGTTCACTTGGGGGCCGTCTTGTTTTTTAGACGTTCCGAAAGTCTTAAAGGGGGTATTCTTACTCATCTAAAAAAAATATTCATCATCATCATGGTCATGTGAAAAATGGGTCTAGAAAACATCCTTAGTATTTACCGTCCCATATTCAGATACATTACATTTGTTACCCCATTCCTGGGATGGTGGGGTTTAGGGTATGCAATGCTCTTACTCTACTCCATTTTGTCCTTGTTTAACTTTCATCTTATGGTGTTTTATATTGTTACTCAACTCATCTATACTTTTAAAAGTTCTAAAATGCTCACATCTAAAATCTGCATACTGCCTGTGTAGAAATTGCTGTATCCAATTCAGTAGCTGGATACAGCAATTTCTGCACACAGTATGCAGATTTTAGATGTGAGCATTTTAGAAATTTTAAAAGTATAGATGATTTGAGTAACAATATAAAATACAGTAAGATGAAAAAGTTAAACAGGGACAAAATGGAGTATAGTAAGAGCATTGCATACCCTAAAACCCACCATCCCAGGAATGGGGTAACAAATGTAATGTATCTGAAAATGGGATGGTAAATACCAAGGATGTTCCCCAGACACATTTTTCACACGACCAGGATGATGATGAATTTTTTTTTTTTAGACTAGGAAGAATACCCCCTTTAAGACGTTCGGAACGTCTAAAAAACAAGACCCCCCCCCCAAGTGAATGACTTGAAGGGGGGTGAATTATGTAGCCCATCCCCACAACTACAAACAATGGAACAGAGGGGGGGGGTTTGAACAACCACAAGGGTGTAGGGAACTTCCGCAACAGGAAATGGTCGAACAGGAAGTACATTTTATGCTGAACAATACAGTCATTGATGATGTACAAGTAGTTGATAGTGGAGACCATTTTTTACCCACTTGCTGCATTTTAACTAACAGCATGGGTGATTTTAAGGTTTATACATTTTTAAACCTTGAATTTAATAAAGAACAATGTGGTGTGTTTTCTAAAGGGTTTACTTATGTCCCATGGCAGCGTAGTAACATATCACAAACCTTGATGGACCTGACATTGTATACCCGTAAAAAACATTTTAAGGTTTTATTTCAGAATTCCTTCCCTGTTCAACCCACCAGCTCATTATGTATATCTAGCCCATATACCCCCCCCCCGCACCCTATGATCACCTTATTTGAGAAAATCTGTGAATTAGATATTAGGAGTGCACATTCCACCTATTGTAACGGGGAGGGTTACAATATCCAAGAAGGTATTCTTGTAAAAGAAATAAATTAATGGATTGCTTGACACAATCAGAATTATGAAACGCGATAAGGGTGGGGAGGTTGCTATTATGAACCTGGATGACTATAGTAGAAAAATGTTGTTCATATTGGAAGGAAAAGCATACAGAAGATCACCCATCAGTGAGGTAAATGGTGTCTATTCAAAAAGTAAAAATGAATTACAGGACCTATTTATTGATGGTTTTATCGATTATGGACGTTTTGAATTATTTGACTGTTATGTATCCTAAACTAGCAGTAATATTTGGTCTCCCAAAACTACATAAGAACATATCACAACCACCCATGCAACCCATAGTAGACTCGGGTCAATTACACAACTCCTGGCAAAATACTTAGATTTTAAATTAAAGAAATTTGTGCAGCAAGAGTGGCATATATGTAAAGACTCATGGAGCTTCGTAAAAGATATTAATCACATACCCTTTGAAGGGTCCTATATGTTAGTAACGGTTGATATAAAGGATCTTTATTCAGTAATTCCCCACCAGGAGCGGTTAGAATGGTTTAATGAATTTTTATATGAAAAGAAAATAAACCATTTTGATGTAATAATGTATACCCAGTTGATGGAGACGGTTCATAAGAACAATTTTATTTTATTTAATAAGGAGATTTTTTTACAACAGGAAGGGGTAGCTATGTGTTCTGCCTGTGGTGGTCTTTATGCCAACATAGTGGTTTTACAGTGGGAGAAGAAATATTTGTTTCCTTCTGACTTTTACAAGGATGTTAAATATACACAATTCCTGGATGACCTTTTTATTTTATGGGATGGTCCCTATGCCCTTAGTTATTGTATTAGATATTTAGATTCCACCACTTCATTTTTAAGATTGACATATTTATTTAACTTACACTAGATAGCCTTCCTTGATAATAAATTAATTAAAGATTACCAGAATTGTAGGTTTGTATCTAAAATATATGGAAAGGACACGTATTCAAATTCACTACTTCGTTATAGTAGCATCCACCCTCAGAAACAGAAAAAAGCTATTAAGGGACAGTTTGTACAAGCTGCCCATATGGTATCACTTTCAGAAGATTTTTTAGATGAATGTGATACCTAAAAAGATACGTTTTTAAAGAGGGGCTACCCGTTGAGACTTAACGATGTCCTTTTAGAGGTAGTAAATAAGCGAGAAAGAAATTTTTATATACCTCTTTTTCTGAGGTTTCATTGGATGTAACGCGCAGGGTGAGTGTTGCGCCCCTAAACTCTGTTTTTACAGGAAAAGATTATAATACTTCATTTATACATACATGATTGATAGTCCTGATATTAAACATATTTTGAGTAAAAATTGGTCAATTCTAGCACATGGCCGAAGTATCAGAACACATATTGACGAACAACCTACTGTTCTTTTTAGAAAAGGTAGAAATTTAAAACATTTTTTCGAGAAAAGACATGCTGTGAATCATTTTTCAAATGGACGTATGTTGAAGTGTGGTATGTGTCGATACTGTCCCTTTATAAAGGAAGGAACAGTATTTATGGTCAACACTAAGATTCATATAAAAAAAAAGTACAACTAACTCTGAACGTATTTATTGTGCCCTCTGTAGTCTGTAACCTATGTGATTGTTTTTACATTGGAAAAACTGATAGAAGATTTAAAAATAGAATATATGAACATCTGTATGAAATACGAACAGGCAAAGAGACAAATGCTTTGTATAAATATAGCTCCGGGAACAGCGACCACACTTTTAATTTTATTGTCATTGATGGTGTCACGATGATATCAGGAGAGGTGCATGGTCTGCCTTACTAGAAAAGAGAGAATTATACTGGCGGCAGTTATTAAATGCGAACAATTGGCCAGGTTTAAATGCATCCCTCTAAATTAATTCCCTTTTAAAATTGAGAGCTTTAAAGAGATTTATATATTTATATTTATTCATTGCTCTTTTAAAAAATTGTGAAGTGGAGTTTCTTTTTTTTTATATTTTCTGTATTATATTTTTACATCTATTAACATGTATTTATATTTAACATTTTGTCATTGACATCACAGTGTGTATTGCCCTTTTAAATTTTTGTTCCCTAGGGGGAGTGGCTACTATCATGTGAAGCACAAAGGGAGTCTTTCTGTGTTTGATTTTAATTTGTCTGATTAAGTTCTTTTGTTGAGGATGAAAGCGCTTACCAGCTTTCTATTGTCTTACAATAAACTTTTTTGCTTTACTTTGTGGACTACCAGCATTTTCTACAGCATCAATATACCAGTGGTTTTATTGTGGAGTATTTGATTCGCACACTTGTGCAGTTTGGTCAGTCTCCCATTACAACTAAAATAAAGTAATCACTACACTAATAGTCTTTGGGAAACCTAAAATGTACCTGTAGTCCAAGTGTACCTGTCTGCTCTAATGGCTGTCACCCTAATCTCTGTGGCATTCCTTCTTCCTCTGTCTGACCTTGCCTCTCCTCCTCTGCTTTCCCTCTTAATTGTGAATTATGTTGTACATAATGCAGATACTAGTAATTTTAATTGAATCATAGGTATATGGTATAATACTTTATCCTCTGTTTATATTAATGTCATACTTTTTTCTTTTGTCTTAATTTGTGTACTTAATCTAATATTCTGTATTTTGTATACCAATTGCAAAAATATTTCACCTGGTCAGTTTATCACTGCATTCCCTTGTAGAGTGTTAGGACGGAGTCTCGGATCATAACCAGCTTAATGTGCGTTCGAGACATGGATGCCAAGAAAACTATTTCAAGGAAAGCTGGATAGGTGAATCTTTTCATCCCCATCAAGAACACTTGACCTTTTTATTTATTTTTATGATCAGCTGTCTAAATCAAATTTCCTTTTAGTGCACAGAACTTCATTTGGTCCATTTGCAAAGAAAAAAAGACACTAGGAGAGGGAAGTGTGTTACAAGCTTTGAAAGTTGGTAAAGCAATTAGAACTGAGTAGACAACAGAATACCTTTTAATTTCTTGTAAGAATTCTGGACAGATCCAAAAATAATAGGAGCACAAAAGATGAAATCAGTGACAGTTTTTAAATATTGCTTTGATTTACTTCTGTTAATAGAACAACATGGTTTGCATCGGCATACATTTTCTGAACAGTTTAGTATGAATACTCGTGGTGATTTACCAGAAGTTCAAAACATTTATGAGGGACAGGGTAAACATGTGAGGCAAATTCAGGGACAGCGGGAAGGTATAGACAGCATTGCTCTTTGCTGGTTGTCATTGTCCACTGTTGCTCTGATCTCAAGAGCCCTTGGTTGCCCTTAACAAGCCTTTGTTAGGCATACCTAAGTGCTGTTAACTTTGGGTCTTGCACTAGGGAAGCTCTTATCAAGTCAGTCTTGGCACTACAAATAAATGTAATGAAGTGCATTGTACTTTGCATAGTGTCATAACACAAGTAATTCTGTAGTAAGCAGTTGTGTATTACGTAATGATCACTTTCCTGTATTTTCATCTTCACAGATGTGCAGATTATTACAAATGTTTTCTCTCTGATGCTGTCATTCATGCGATTCCTTCATCTGTTGTTTAGTACATGTT
>NC_056741.1:461354187-461365134 GCF_019279795.1 Protopterus annectens | reverse complement strand
GGAGCTTTAGGAGACCTGCCCGATTCTTTTGGATCAAGGCTCTCCCTTTTGGGCCCTGTGGAGCCTTTAGTGGATCTGGTCACCTCATGGGCACGGAAGGAACAGGACACCATAGGAACCTATCCCAGAGCGACCTGACAAAATCCTAAGGCCCCCCCCCCATAGATAGACCATCTTGGAATAAGGGCTCGCCTGTAGATGCTATGGTGGTAGCAGCAGCCACTAAGAAGGAACTTGCTCAAGAGAGTTCCTCGGTCCACCCTCCTGACAGAGCGTCGCAGATGATGGACCGCCTAGGGAGGCGGTTGTACACTTCAGCTTCCTTTTCGATTAGGGTGCTGAACTACTTGGCCCATGTCACCAGACTCCATTGCGACCTAGTAAAGGAGCTGAAGGACCCCCCCCCAAGTCCATGTCGCAGGAGGACAAGGCTTCGTTCTCTGTGAGGTTGGCCATTTTAAAAGCAGTATCAAACATGTCCATGCGACTCCTATCCCATGCTGCGGAAGGAGCAGCTAGGATGGCTGGGTCAGGTGTGGTCATGAGGCATAATGCATGGCTCAGGTTATGTCAATTTTCTGAACCCTTTAAGGCGTCATTTGCCAATGCCCTTTATGACTGCACTGCACTCTTTGGTAAGACAGTCAAGGAGACATTAGTCCAGAGTGAGAAGGATGGCAAGACACTGCCATCTGGATCCACTTCTTTAACCCTCAAAGGTCCTTTTCCCGGAACCGGAGATGGCAAAAGAAGATGTGGTTCTGGAAGTCACTGTATTCCCCGGACACTCAGGGCTTTTCTTCCCCCGGAGGCAGAGGGGGACAGAATGGATGCTGGCCCAGAGGCAGAGGGGGTCCACGGAACTTTGGGTCTCTAACTTTTCTCGGACAGACCCGGGCAGCAGCCCTGAGGGATTGCCTGACTGCTCTACTCTGAATGCAGTTGGGGGACGATTGTCCTTGCAGCCAGTGGCATGGGAGTCCATAACAGACCACTGGGTGCTTCAGATCCTTTCCAGAAGATACTCTATCCCCTTTGTGGGTTCCCACATATCTCCCAGACACCTCCCGGATGTACCACCCACACAAAGGGAGGCAGCAGCACAGGACGTTTCCAAGCTGCTAGAAAAACGAGCCATTGAAACTGTCCCCCCAATCTATTCCAGGTTCTTTTTGGTGCCAAAGAAAATGGGGGACCTAAGGCCCATTCTGTACCTCTCTACCCTGAACCTGTCAGTTGCCAAAGAAAAGTTCCGGATGGTCACGTTACAGTCCATCATGCCGTACCTGTAAGAGAGCGACTGGATGTGCTCGTTAGACCTCCAGGATGCTTACTTTCACATAAAAATGCAAAGAAGCTCCAGGAGGTTCCTCCGCTTCCAGCTAGGAGTCGATCACTGCCAGTTTCGGGCCCTACCCTTTGGTTTCACCACAGCCCCCAGGGTGTTTACCAAAGTGATGGTGGTAGCGGCTCACCTGAGGCTTCAGGGGATTCAGGTCTATTTGTACCTGGACGATTGGCTCCTCACTGCTCCCACCAGGCATCTACTTTCCCAAACCAGGGATTATTTCCTGACTCTTGCCTGCATTTGGGGATCACAATCAATGCATCCAAATCCCTCCTAGATCCTGTACAGGTGATGGATTACATTGGTGCCAGGATATATGCTCTTCAGTGCAAAATTTTCCTGACCTCTTAGAGAGTTCAAAACCTGAGGATGCATGTCTTCCTGATTTACCATTCTCATCTTCCAAAGATGGAATCTGTGTTGAGGGCCCTAGGCTTCATTCTGAGGTTTCTACAGAAAGCTCATTGACTGGGAAGCAAAGTGATTCTCATTGCCCCATTCTGGCCTCAACGGGTATGGTTTCCCTTTTTTTGGTCTCACCTTTTGGCTCCACCTTGGTTCCTAGATCCCATTCAGGATTTAATTTCACACCCTTTGGGAATGCCTCATCCAAGTCTGGACAGCCTGAATCTGACAGCTTAGCTGCTCCAGTTCCCGTGATTGCTAGGACTCCTGGAACATCCTCTTCAGTTAGATTTATTTTGGTAGCTGCTCATAAGTCTTCGACCAGGAAGGTTTATCACAGCAAGTGGAAACGTTTTTCTTTTTGTGCCCCTCAAAGGAGTTTAGACCCTTTCACGGCTCCTATTTCCACCATTCTTGATTTTCTAGCTGATATTTTTCAACAGGGAGCTAGTTCTACTGTCTAAGTTCAGTTGGTTGCCATTTCTCATTTTCACGTGGGCGAGAATTCTGGGCTCTTTAGTCCTTTTCCAGACTGTGTAAAGGCTTCATCAGAGGCACCTTTTTGTTACGCACCCCCCCCCCCCGCAGTCAAAGGTTCTGTTCCCCCATGGGACCTTACTATGGTTCTTCAAGCTTTGATCGCTCCGCCTTTTGAGCCTGCCGCAACTGCAGATTTGAAATTTTAATCTTGGAAAACTGATTTTTTGGTGGCTATTACCTCTGCAAAAAGGGTTTCAGAATTACAGGCCTTGTCCATCAAAATTCCTTACATGATTTTTCACAAAGGTAGGGTTTCCCTTCGAACCAATCCATCCTGTCTTCCTAAGGTAGCATCACCAGCCAATAAATTTGCCCTTGTTTTTTTCTAAGTTTACTAACAAGTTGGAATGCAAACTCCACATGTTGATGTTCATAGACAGTTATGATTCTATTTACCCAGGACAAAAAATTTCTGTAAATCTGATCAATTGTTTATATCCTTTTATAAACCCTTTTTGGGGAAATCTGTCTCCAAGGTCACTATAGCTAGATGGATTTCTTCATGCATCCTGCAGGTCTGTAAGAACAGAGGCATGTCTCCTCCAGGTCAGGTGAAAGCTCATTCCACTAGGTCCATGGCTATGTCTGCAGCTTTTTGGCCTAGAGTGTCTTTGGCTGATATTTGTTCTGCAGCTACTTGGTCCTCGTCTCATATGTTTATTTCTCATTCCAAACTGGATTGACTTCCAGAAGGAATGCATCCTTTTGTTCCACGGTACTCTGGAATATATCCTTCCATGCGGGCCTCCCAGGAGTTTTAGTAGTTTGGGACTATGTCCCACAGGTTGAAGACCAAATGAAGTAAACTACTTCAGATAAAGAAGTTATGTACTCACCATAACGTTCCATGTGAGTAGTTGTGCTTAATTTGTCTTCAACTGTCCCTCCCTCCCTCCTTCCCCCGGACCTTGGCGCATGATCAGCCTATGGGCTGCAGTATAGGTCACAAGTAAATCTTTCAGGTCGGGTTCTCAGTATAAGTTCAGTAAAGTCGATCTGGGGTGGAAGGCAGTGGAGGTGTATTTTGGGTAAGGGGAGGAGTTTGGAGCTGATGCTAGCAAAAATTGCCGGCTCTGATCAGATACGAATCTGTAACCCACAGGTTGAAGACAAATGAAGTACAACTACTCAGATGGAACGTTATGGTGAGTACATAACTTCTTTATTAATGCCATAAGAAAAATGATCAAACTTCGTAAGTAAAAAAAATTCACGTAAAAGCCAATGAACTCTTATTCCATATTGTCCCTTAAATTGATTTTCTATAGTTCTGACATCAGTTATATGAATCTCATGTATTGTTTTCCAACAAGATATATAGGTAGGTGTGATCCAGTGCAATATTACATTAATTATAACTGATTTGGAATAAAGATCTAAGCTATGGAATGCTATCCCATTACTGTTCCAAACTCTAATGTGCCATTTTATATGTAAGCCTAGGTTTTAAGGGGAACTATAAAAAAATTAAGTAGTTGGCATGGAATCTAATTTTTTAAATAAGTTTTTGGGAAGGGTTAGTATCAATGACTGTACATAAAACAAAATTTTAGGTAAAATTATCAGTCTATCCTCCATTGTGAAGAACATTTTATTCCAACTTTTGATTAGTTCACTAATGGTGGTTATTAAATTATTGTAGTTTAGTTTAACAGATGTTTTCCATGTACTGTTTATACTGACACCCAAATATTCTAATACATCATTCTTCCAATTAAACAGGCTATTCTCTCAAGTTTTTGTTGATCTTTTTGTTAATTGTTAATGTTTTGGATTTTCTGTGATTAAATTTAAACCCTGAAATTCTTTCAAAGTTGCTTAAGGCATTTACAACATCATGCAAAGAACCGTCAATATCACCCAGTGTTAAAATTATTTTCTGATCTGTTATCTTAGAACAATAGTCCTTATTAATTTGAAAGCCTTTTATGTTTTTCATTTTCTTTCTGAAGGAAAGGTGGTTTTCTTCTTTAATGTGCTGGAGTGGCAGTTCTGATATGCTGGACAGTTCCTCCTGGTTTGCCAAATTATGGTTTAACTAGTATATTGTCTGTCCCCCTAAGGTTGTATGGCAAGATTTTGATACATAATTTATTGGAAGGAATGAGACAGTATTTGCTGTGAACTAATTTTAATGTTAGAGGAAATTATTAATCCTGCCCTTGCTGTGATGAAAAGCTAAGCTATTTTTCTGTCTCTTGTAGTGCTTATAACCAGGAGGAGGATAATGAAATGATACGTTTTGTTTTCTTCTTGAAATGTTTTTGTATTAGTTGATAAGTAACTTACAAATATTAAAGTTGGATCCCTGGAACAGAGGAACAAAAGTAGGTAAGCTGCCATGAAGACTGTACAATGCCTACCCATCTAACCATCAGAATTTGCCTTAGATGTAGTTAGAGTAGAACTTTTTTTTTAACCTGTAGTAGTAATTTATTCCATATGCTTGGGAATAGGTTAAGTAAGGAACCCATCACTTCAGCGAGTGTTGTTTGTTGGTATATATTTAAGTCCCTACTGCAGGTGTTTGTAGAGCCACTTGTTTTGCAAAGAAAGAGAGGGCCAATTAAAATGGGTCTTTCATGGTTCAAAAAGCAAGATCCAGGCTTATTTCAGTCTGGGAATTTGAGCTGTATTTGTATGGCAACCCTAGATTTTTTGCGATTTGCTGTGCTATAACATGCTTTTAGGTGGTTGACTTTGTTTATTGCTTCTGTGTGGTGGCTTAAAGTTAAAAAGGGGATCCAAGCACTGTGTTAAACATTTGTAGCATACTTTTGGGGTATTGTGACTATATAGTAATGATATATGTGTTGCTGTTACACAGCCTTTGTTTAGTTCTGAAGAGCATGGTGACTGTCTTGGCAACATTTACTCCCAGATTCATGATGCCCTGCACGGCGTGCATGATTAGTGCAAGAGCCCTAGCAGGCAATATGTTTGCCGTGCGATCCAGGAACAGCCTGCAGAGGCATGCACGAGAGCTCCTGCACTAGTCCTGCACGGACTAAACCCTGGTATGTAAATCACCTCCATTTGCAGGAGAAATTCATGCAAATGAGGTGATTTTTGCATTCCAGGAAGCTTGCAATAGTCCGTGCAAGACAAGCGCTATCTGTAGAAATGTACTCGGTAACAGAGTACATTTCTGCAAAATCTGAAACTGAGCTATGACAGCTCCAAATAAAACCTGCATATCATTGAGGAAGCATGCCAATAGCCAAGTATAAGGCCATTGGCATTGCAAACAATAAAAAAAATTTTTTTTTTTCACCGTTCTCTGCTATTTAAGCATAAGGCAGTAGCGTGCAAACGGGATCGGGGGGAAAATAATAAAATAAACCTAAAATAAGCATTCTAACTAAAGTCAGTATTCTGCCATGCAAGTCAATGGCAGGCAGAAGACAGCCTGGCCAGTGAGCATTGGTTCCCAAGAGGGAAGGCTCAGTGTGAGACATGTAACTATGCATTAGCAGGTAATCCTATGCAAATGAGGGGAAGGATGGTGAATCCCAGTTTTCCCCAGCATGTCAGATCCCAACACTGTAAAAGTATGAATAGCTGGGTGCAAGTCTAAGATATAGGTGACATCATGGGGGGGGGGTGTCAGGCATATACTTTAAGTGGATTGGAGCCCTGTAGCTTGGGTTTGCTCCTAGCTTAGCATAGCTAATCTAGGGGGTGTGTCTAAACCTGCCTAGCACTTTTCACAAAGCCTGAGTGGATGTGTGCGGTGCCCACCGGGTTCTAAAGAGAAAAAAAAAAAGTAAACCAGGAAATAGCAGCTCTGTGCACATTTGAGCACTCTGTTTGCGCAGCGCGCCCCTGGCCTTAAACAGGAAGGCAATGGGAAGGGAAAACAACAGTAGGAAGGTAGTCAAGGAGAACTAGCTTAGCTGGTAGGTGAAATGTATCAGAATCAGCCAATTTCACAGGCAGCAGACCAGCCCAGCCCAGAACACTACTATAAACTAAGCAAACACCTTTCCCTCTGTTTTTTCCCACACTCTACACCACCAGTGTATACAAGCGGGGAAATTTTAACAGACCTACTAAATGAGAAGGGCTGCAGCAGGCAACATAGAACAACATGTGCAAGAGGCTGAGGGTGGCGAGGATGTGAATGCTGCCGAACAACCCACAGTGAGGAGACGGAGAAGAGTGTACAGTCCCAGGGTATCCTACCAGGGGCTACATGAGCTGGAGATAGCGGAGCACAATAGGGTGGACAGAGACCTCCTACAGCAAATTGTTGAGCTGTACTGGCCACAAATGACACACCAAACTGACCGAGGGGAACACATCCCAGTGGATACCAAGGTATGTGTAGGCCTAGGTATACTAGCCACAGGTACCTCCCAAAGCACAACTGGGGGATGTCATGGGGATCTCACAAGCATCAGCATCCAGATTATTCCACCAGTTCCCAAATGCTATGTCAGCACATGCCAGTGAGCATATATATTTCCTCAACACACGTGAGGTGTTGACCAGCAATATGCATCTCTTCCACCAAATAGCAGAATACCCTAGGAGTCATGGATGCCATAGATTGCACGCACATACGCATCAAAGCACCACCCGGTGAGGAGGGTAGGGCATACATCAACTGCAGGGGCATCCCTTCAGTCAGCTGCCAGGTTTTGTGCGATGCCCAGGGCATTATAGTGAATGTGTGCACTGGCTGCCCTGGATGCTATGACTATTCACACATGGCATCTGACACAGCTGTACCAGAGATTTGCCAATGTGACATCCCTAGTGGGGGATGCTGGGTACACACTGGAGCCGTGGCTGATAACACCCATCAGAAATGCACACACACCTGAACAACAGAGCCATAATGAGTCACACGCAAAGGCCAGACATATAATATAGTGTGTGTTTGTGATGCTCAGGTCACGGTTCCATTGTCTGGACACATCCGGTGGAGCCTTGCAGTATTCACCAGCTACATGTACCCAAATTGTTATGGTATGTGCTATGCTGCACAATGTATCCTGTGGAAACGGCTGCAGCAGGAACAGCATGGGGCAGGGCCACACAGCCCCCCACCAATGCCAAGGCCTGCACAGGCACAGAGCGACTCGGAGGAGGAACAACCTGAGCCTGCCCCTGTAGGCAGAAGGAGGTGTGCCCAGTATGCCCTGGCCTTGGCAAAGAGGCAACGCATAGCACATGCACTGACACAGTAGGGACCCAGGGGATGACACCTCGCTCTGACTCGCACATGTAGTAAAAGAAATGCCAAACATGACACTACCTGTGCTCAACCATGTATAGGGAGTGTACTATGTGCATCCGGCATAGGCAGCCCTCCAGCACCATCCGCAAGTCTGGCAAACCCTCAAGGTAAGTAAATCAACCCACCAATTGCCAAATGGAGTAGAATGTGTTACCTGTAGCTATGTAATGGATGTGAGCATGCAAGAGAATTGGGTGGCCAAATGTTATGGCAGCAGACAGTAGACACCCATAGTGGCACCATGACATCTGTAACACATACTGGAGTCACCATAGTAGCCAGTGCTACACAAGAGTGACAAAACCCACTGCGGGAAATGGACTGAGCGACATGTGTGTCCGTAATACCCACACATGCCAGTCAGGAAGGTTCACGTACCCAACATCAGTCTCAGCCAGCAGGACAGGTGTAGACAAACCCAAACAGAGCCTGTGCCATGGTCCCAGAATGATGGCTATGGTTACCCCCCCCCCGGCCTACACAGACAGACCACAGCAGGGCAGGCAGTGGGATGTTAGTTCTGAATGGCAGGAAGTCAGACAATAATATGTAGAGCAACCAAAGCCATGATCTGTAGTACACTGGTATGCCTCTAGTCAGCATGATAGTTAGTAGTGCAGAATGAAATGGAGTATCTGACATACCAGTACAGTCATACCAAATGTGTACGTGTCACTTGTGCCCCCCACATCATACATAGTCATATAATAGTCAGGTGTGCCCCCCCAACCCTGTGAAGAAATGTAGAAATAGGTGTGCCTCCCATCCAACATATGTAATAACAGGTGTGCCCCCACCACTCTTGTGTAGGAATGTAGAAACCGTCAGGTGTGCCCCCCCCCCACTATGCAGAAATGTAGTAACAGTCAAAACCAAATTATCAGTGGATACCCTGCAGAGACAGCATGCTACCTGTCTGTGTACAACACAAAGGTCAGCACTGCAGCACAAACTACCTGGACACGATCCACACATTCAGTACAGACGGCCATACTGGGCATGCTCACACACTTAAAGAAATGAAGGCAGTATCGGTCAACAACATACTGAAAGGTCATACTGGCCATGCTCACACACTTAAGCACATGAAGACCATGACTGCAAACACCAGTGGACCAGACATATCTGGCAGTTGCAGTTGTTAGTGTGGACACTCGTCATTGTGCAGCACTCGTGCCTTGCACACACAGTGGATAGAAATACAGACATATATGTCAGGACAACACACTGTAATAAGCCAAAGGTAGATGTACATAGATGTGTGGAATAGGGTGACTGTGACAAGGAGCCATCCAGGCCTGTCCCACACAGCCAGAGGGCGCCAAACACATGAGGTGCAGATGTCACTCACTGCAGATACTAGCCACCAGTATCTGTCAGCATTACAGACTATGTTGTGCACGTGCCAGCTGTGCAGCATGACTGTACAAGGAAGTAGTACTCTAGCAGCTGTATACATGTACTTGTGACATATGACCCCGTGTGTACCTGCATGTGGCTTGTCAACCCCCTAGATGAATGGGTTATTGGCCCATGCACACACCGCCCTCCCCATAGCCCTACTATGACATGCCTGCTTAGGTCATCCAATGTGAAATACACCTTTGGGAGAGTAGTAGCCCAGTAATCTCGGTAGTGCGTCCTGTAACTGCGTACTGCTGTAGTAGCCCAGTAATCTCTGTAGTGCGTCCTGTAACTGCGTACTGCTGTAGTGTGATAAAGTACTTAGGAGTTCTAACCCCAGACTTGGCAACTGTGAGAGTGTGTGTTTGTGTGCGTGTCTGTCTCTGACTGTGTAGAGAGCAATGCTTTTTAGGGTACTCGCACACCTTACAATTCATATACTCAACTTTGGCAAGGCTGCTGATGTCATCCATTGTGATATACACCTTTGGGGAAGGAGTACTCCAGTAATCTCCATGGCGCGTGCTTTAACTGTGTAGTGCTGTAGTGTATAAACTAGTTAGGTAGGAGTTCTATCACCAGACATTGCAAGTGTGAATGTTTGTGTATGTTCCTTTGTCAGAGTAGGGAGCAATGTTTTTGAGGCCATTCACAGGCACTACAGCCTCCATCGCCCTACTTTGGCATATTCTTTTGACATCATCAACTGTGAAAAACACTGTTTGGGTAAAAATATCCCAGTAAACTCCATGGCGCGTGCTGTAACTGCGTAATGCTGTAGTATGATGAAGTAGTTTGGTAGGTGTTCTTACTCCAGACATGGCGTGTGTGTCTGTGTGTAGAGAGCAATAATTTTTAGGGTACTCGCACTCCTTACAATTCATATACTCAACTTTGGCAAGGCTGCTGATGTCACCAACTTAGAAAAACACCTCTGGGAAGGTTATAGCCCAGTAATCCCTGTAGCGCGTCCGGTAACCACATACTGCTGGAGTGTGGCAGTTCTGGATGGTTGTGTGTGTTCCAATGTCTGTGTATGGAGCAATGCAGTATAGGCTAGTCACACGCAGTACATTTGAAATGCCCTACTTTGGTAATCTATGAACCTATACAGTCGTTTTTTCTAGGAGTTGGGAGGGTGGCTTAATAGCTAAGGTGTTTGCCTTGCAAACACAAGATGCAGGGTTTGAGTCTCACAAGGGATAATTGGCTAGGCTTAAAATGGCTCGCAAGGGCAGTTAGCTTAGTACTAAACTATGAACCTATGTCATCCATTGTGAAATGCACCTTTGGGGAAGGAGTTCTCTAGTATTCCCCGTGGTGAGTCCTATAACAGCTCCATGCTGTAGTGTGCTACAGACCTTGGTCAGGGGTTCTATACCCACACATGTCGGTTGTGGATGTTTTGTGTGCGTCTCACTGTCTATGTAGGGAGCAATGCATTTTAGGCTACTCACTTGCAGTACATTTGAAATGCCCTACTTTGGTAATCCTGCTGATGTCATCCATTGTGAAATACACCTTTGGGGAAGGAATACTCCAGTAATGTCCGTGGCGCTTACTATAACTGCGTAGTGCTGTAATGTAATACACTAGTTAGATAGGGGTTTTACTCCAAAGACATGACAGGTGTGTCTGTGTGTGTGTAACTCGTATCCTGTGTAGAGGTGGTTGTGAGTGTGTGACACCCGTGGCCAATGTGGAGCGGGTTTTGCACATTTCTTATATGGTGGCCCTACTATATATCACAATTTCAACTGTACTGGGATAACAGATGTAAAATAGCTGAGGTGCTGGGGTGCAGAGCCATACCCTTACATGTGACATCAAGGCCAGACAATGACAGCAACCCCAGAACTACCCAGATCACACACTCTACCCATATGTCATACACACATGCCTAGGCAACAGCAAATATATGGGTAGTACACTGCATAATGGCCACCGATAGTGACTATGAAGTGATACTGGGCTAGAGAGGGCATGTCACCTTGCCCATCTGTCC